>NC_092340.1:111020000-111320000 GCF_046630445.1 Rutidosis leptorrhynchoides
TTAAGATGCTACATTATTTGTATACGAACATTTTTTTAACTTCTACAACTTCTACAAGAAACTGTTCTTCTACATTATACATGTTAAAAGAATAATAATTGAATTCGAACAATTTTTCAAATTCTTACAATTTTTTATATTCGAACACTTGTTTATATTCGAACAATTTTTTAAAATTCTACAACTTCTACAAAAATGTAGAATATACTTGTGGATCATAATAAATGTAGAACCTAATAAATTTTTCGAGTTTAAGTTCAACAAATTTATAATCATTCAACATTATACAAATAATAACACTAACCTATATCTATTTTGATAGATTTGACCGACTTATGACGGATTATTACTGAATTTTCGATTATTGACCAGCGTTGGCCAAACTTTTGATGGATTTGACCTAACTTTTGACCATTGACCTATTTATTAAAGAGACAGGAATTATACAAAAAAGAACACTATCCTACATCTATTTTGAAAGATTGACTAACTTATGACGGATTATTACTGAATTTTAAAGTATTGACCGGCATTGACAGAACTTTTGATTGATTTAACCTTACTTTTGATCATTGACCTATTTACTAAAGTCACAGGAAAGGGTCACAAATAGATATCGTTTACAAAACAGAATCAATACATAATGCAAAAAAATTAGAACATTCAAAACAAAAACAAGTATATTATTTCTTTTTTACAATTTCTGTTCTGTACAAATTTATACTGAAAAAAATTAGTTTTTTCAACATTTATCAATCGAAAAAAAAAATTTTAAAAAAATGTTGTGTATTACATTTATTCATCTATGTGCATTCATCTCTTGCTCCATTCTCTCCAGATCTTTAATTTTTTTTTTCCATAATCTTCTGCTTCCTAACTTTACAACCTCTACTATTATGCCCAATTTCATTACATTAACTGCAAGTTCCGTGATTAATGGCTTGTTGTTTGATAGCTTCTTCTCGAACATTTGTAATTCTTTTGCCACAACCTTTACTTCTCAAATTATTAGGGCAATAAACTGACACTTTATTAGGTTTTGGTATACCAACCAAACCCTCAATAAATTCGTCTTTACTCAATGTATGATCATTTCTCATTTCCTCTACAGCTTTATCTTTCAACCCTCTAATTGTATCTTTAAGTGAACTCAATTTTTCAGGAACATCCTTATATAGCCCTATCGCATGATCAACCATTTCATGAATCTCCTTCATTTGAATACCAAACTCTTCGGAAGATCCAACTTGATTAGAATCAAAATATGTGTTTGGATCTTTTAAAGTAATAGCATCAATACACTATTTTTTCATCACATACTTGTTTGGGATTACTTTAACATTTGTCATCCTTAGCACATATAAAATATGTCGACAAAAGTAACCTATTCTTTCAAATAATCTACAATCACATGATACTTCTTTTGATTTTTCTGAACACTTTACCACACTAACTGCTGTAATGTATTCATCAAAAGCCCCAGGATTACCAGCTTTATCAAGATTATTTGCTAACCCATTATTTGTAACACTTCTATCCATTACAGTATACTCTGTAAAACCATTTTTATGATCAACTTGATAATTCATACAATATCTCGATGCAGCTTTGATTTGACCCTGTACTTCACCAAAAAAAATTCTAGAATACAATTGCACAGCATGTTGTTTAATCTCATAATCAGTAACAACTTTAGGGATAGTGTATCGTGAATCGTGATCGTTTTTAGACTGCACTTGTCATTGAATCTGCATAGCAGTTTCGAAAAAACTGATAAACTCAACTAAGGTTGAACTATTGCTCATCAATTGTTGAAACATGTGGTTTTCACTCTCAGAACGGGAAGAAGTGCGCATTAACCCTCACATATCCCAATATCTAAAATAGGCTGGTATCCATTTTCTCCAAAGATTAAACATTTCATTTAACCACTTGTTATCTTCTAATTTATAACGAGCCACAATTGAGAACCATCTTTTATCAAACTCATCAGGGTCTAACTTATCAGTCCAGACAATTTGAGAATAGAATCTTTAAAATCCACATTTGAAATAGCAGGACCAATCTGATGTATACAAAAAAAAAATTATCTAAACATTACTAAATTACACAAAAAAAAAAGACTAAAAGTTCTCTTGCATCCAAAATTAATAAAGATGGTAAAAAATTAATAATTATATATCAGATGCATTAACTTGCATCTAATAAAAATATTCTATGACTTCACACTCAAAAATATGCATTAACTAAAATTTGTAAATCATGAATTTAATGTGATATGTTTATATGCATTAATTAGAAAAATAAAATAATGCTACCTTGTTTGTAATTTTCTCAGTTACATGCCACATACAAAGTCTGTATCTTGCTTTCTTGAAAACAGCTTCAATAGCAACTATCATGGAGGGATCTTGATCGGTCAATACTATTTGCAGTTCTTCGGGGAATGCTTTCTTAAAAGCTTCACATAACCACTTATACGAATCCGCATCTTCTTTTGCTAATAACGCAGCACCAAAAGTAGCACACTTCTTATGGTTATCAATACCAGTATATGGTATGAACTTCATATCATATCTGCAACAAGCAACAACAAAAATATAACAATCACATTTATTTTAGTAATGTATATAATAAATGAAAAAATAAAAGAACAATATAATGATAAAAAAGTATAAAAACAGTACTTGTTTGTTCGAAAGGTTGAATCAAATGAAACTACATCTCCAAAAACTTTGAAATTTTCTTTTGAAGCTTGATCAGCCCAAAATGCTCCAGCTAACTCCCACTTATCATTATTGAACACCGTAAAATATTCAAATGAAAAGTTGTTTAAACTCTTTTTCTTATTTTCTAACAGTTGAACAAACATTTCACCATCTCCCTCTCCTATATACTTAATAACATCTCTTTTCCAATTCTTACAATCAACCTTCGAACATCTAACATCTTCACAAAATTCGATAACCTCTACAAGAACCAATCCCAGCTTGATTCAACTTGAATAAAAATGATTTTTGAGAATTATTTAATCATCTTTGAGATTTTAAATGTTTTATGTGATTAGGATGAACCAATATATGGTTATGAGCTTTCTAATCCATCTGAACGAAGTCCATATCGATTACAAACGATTCACAATAGTTGATTATATCGCGAGGTACTTGACCTCTATATGATACATTTTACAAACATTGCATTCGTTTTTAAAAGACAAACTTTCATGACATCGAAAGTTGACAGCATGCACACCATTTCATAATATATCCAACTATAATTGAGTTAATACTAATCTTGATGAACCCAAATGACTCGAATGCAACGTCTTTTTAAATATATCATGAATGACTCCAGGTAATATCTCTAAAATGAGCAAATGCACAGCGGAAGATTTCTTTCATACCTGAGAATAAACATGCTTTAAAATGTCAACCAAAAGGTTGGAGAGTTCATTAGTTTATCATAATCAATCATTTCCATCATTTTAATAGTCCACAAGATTTTCATTTTCAGTTCTCATAAATATACGTCCCATGCATAGATACAAAAATATCATTCATATGGATTGAACACCTGGTAACCGACATTAACAAGATGTATATAAGAATATCCCCTATCATTCCGGGAAATCCTTCGGACATGATAAAAACAACATCGAAGTACTAAAGCATCCGGTACTTTAGATGGAGTTCGTTAGGCCCAATAGACCTATCTTTAGGATTCGCGTCAATTAGTAGACTGGTTTACTAATTCTTAGGTTACCAAGTAAAAGGGGCATATTCGGCTTCGATCATTTAGCCATATAATGTAGTTTTGATTACTTGTGTCTATTTCGTAAAACATTTATAAAAGCAACGCATGTATTCTCAGTCCCAAAAGTATATATTGCAAAAGCATTTAAAAAGGGAGCAAATGAAACTCACCATACTATATTTTGTAGTAAAAATACATATGACGTCATTGAACAAGTATAGGGTTGGCCTCGGATTCACGAACCTATATCATTTGTATATTTATTAATATTCATAGTTGTAATTGAACACATATATATAAATGTATTAGTTATATTATTTTTATGTTAATAATATGTATATATATATATATATATATATATATATATATATATATATATATATATATATATATATATATATATATATATGTTTTATATGTTCATTTTGTATATAAAGATATTAGATTTTGTTATGTTATATGTGTTAAATATGTATATTTATGTATGTATTTAGTTTGTTTATCGAAACAGTAGTTTTATTATACTAAGTTAATATTAGTAAAAATAATGATAATAATATTAATAATACACATATGTTAATAATAACCCTATTAGTGATAGTAACAATGATATTAATAGTAGTACTTGTAAAAAATATTAATTTTACTGTTTAAGATAGTTATGATATTAATGATTTAATGATAATAATAATAATAACTTTATTAAAAATGATAATACTAATAAAAATAATGATATTGTTATTATTAATACAATTGTTTAATAATAAACATAATAATACTAATAGTTACAAAAGTGTTACTAATACTAATATTAATAATGATATTAATAATAATAATAGTTTGTGTTGTTTTCGTAGTAACAATAATAATAATCATCATATTCGTGATAATAATAATAATCATACTTTATATTAATAATAATAATAATAATAATAATAATAATAATAATAATAATAATAATAATAATAATAATAATAATAATAATAATAATAATAATAATACTTTTAATTCATACGATATTACTTAATAACAACTAAAGTAGTAAAAATCATGTTATAACAATAACAATAGTTACTAATGATCATAATATCGATATTAATACTAATGGTTATGATACTTGTAATTAGGATAATAATATTAATAATTACAATTATATTAATAATTATGATACCTAGTAATAATTAATTATATCAATAATAATAATAACAATAATAATAATTATAATAAAGGTAATGATAATAATAATAATAATAATACAAAAGAAAATGTACTACCTTCAATGAAAAAGGCTTAAAAAAATAAGCTCCATCAGGGACTCGAACCCGAGACTCCTAGCTAACCCGACACCACACTTAACCATTGAACCATCACTGCTTTCCTGTTTTAATACCCATTCCATATTTATTAAACCCATAAGTTCTGTGCTTCCTCTCCTTCATTACTTTGTCGACCAGAGAACCAAAATCATAGAATGATTTACCAATCCAAATTTAGGACTTTGTAAACAACCAAGAACTGTAAAGTGTTGTAATTGATTAACAAGAAAAATGAAAGAATAAAAAAAATGACTGACCTGTTGCTGTTCAAAACCAACGAAGAACACTCTCAACTTCAAAGTTTGATTCAATCATTAAGACGTTTTTTGACTAAAGTTTATTCACAAAAAAGATCCCAAATCATACCTATAAACTTTCCGAATCCTCAATTGATACAGAAACTTTAACACGATTTCGATTTTTACTATGAACACAAAATTTGACTTTTTTAATTTAAAGTTTGACACATAAATTTGAATTCGTTATAAGGAATTGGAATATGAATTTTTGCAGAGAGTTTCACTAGGGGATTCCTAACACAATGATATTTACACATTTTGAAAATTTAATCGAAATCGTGCTTTTGTGAAAGTGGGTTCAAGAACAAGGTGTTTGAGATTTATTTTATTATTTTCTGTTTAAATTTCATCAACCCTAGCTACGAATGATGATTGTAATTATTAATGGAGGAGAATTGAATGAGTCGTTTAACCAATTAATCTCATTGATTATATATGACCAGGTGTGTCGATTTAATATACTCAGACAAAAGGAAGAACATGGAACGAGAAAAAAAATATAAAATGAAAAGTAGATTACGATCTCTAACAGAATTTGTTTTGAGTTGTAGATTGACTTGGACGTTTAATAATATCAGAGACAAGAAAACAAAATTCAGTACCTTGTGGTTGTTACATGAAACCGACTCCAGTTATTTATCTCATTTATATATTTTTGGTACTAATAAATAATAAGTAGATTAATAATAATAATAATAATAATAATAATAATAATAATAATAATAATAATTTTAACAACTATGATGATATTATCAATGATACTTGTGATAAATTGTATTATCTTTATGATAATATTAATAATGATTTAATAATAATGGTAATTATAAATAATTATAAAAGTAATAATATTAATAATAATAATAATATTACTAATCATAATATTAATAATATTTAGATTACAACTAAATAATAACTTTAATCATTCTTAAAGTAATATTTATATTTTAGGTATTTATTTTGATAATCACAACCTTAATTTTATAAAATTTTTAATATTTAATATTACTAATATTGATATTAGTATTAATAATAATGAAAGTGGTAATGATATCAATAATATTAGCAGTTACATGTATCCAATTATATATATATATATATATATATATATATATATATATATATATATATATATATATATATATATATATATATATATATATATATAATATTAGTGATACCTATATTAATATTTATAGCAAATAATAGCATCTACCTTTTAATATTACATATTTCTAATTATATAATACATATAATGTTTATATTATATATATATATATATATATATATATATATATATATATATATATATATATATATATATATATATATATATATATATATATATATATTCCATTATACATATCATAATAATTCTTTATTGAAATCTTATATATTTATATATAACTTATATTATATGATAACATTTATTTAATATTAACATATTTTATATATTACAAACAATAGTTAATATTCATCATATATATATATATATATATATATATATATATATATATATATATATATATATATACACACACACAATTATTTACAACTATTGTTCGTGAATCGTCGGGTATAGTCAAAGGTTAAATGAATCCGAGTAAACAGTCCAAATTTACGAGACTCAACATTACAGACTTTGTTTATCGTGTCGAAATCATATGAAGATTAAGTTTAAATTTGGTCGAAAATTTCTGGGTCATCACAGTACCTACCCGTTAAAGAAATTTTGTCCCGAAATTTGAGTGAGGTCGTCATGGCTAACAATAGAAATGTTTTCATGACGAATATGAGTTGATAATTAGAATTTATCATTATTGATTAATATAGATAAAACGATTCGATTATGTGATGCGTACGAGTGAAGCTGTCACAAAAGATTGAGATAGAGATTTAACTTTTTATGTAGTCACGGTGAATTCAGAAAATAAGGTTCGTCTTAACTTTTGACATTGTCTTGGTTGAATTTAGAAAATAATATTCGTCCTATCTTTTGACATTGTCTCGGTTGAATTCCGGAATTCAAGGGATTTAAAGAATATCTTCAAAATCTAAAAGATTTGATTCTTCGGCGAATATGGAAATTAAGATCTCCATAATTAAATACAATGATTTGACTTGATTACTCTGTCTGATATTTCCATTATTAATTAAACTCTTTCGTTCCATTATTCTTACCATTCCTATACTTTCTTTCTTAGTTCATACATCCAAAAGATTGTGAAAATGCTTAATCCCGTTCTAATCCTTGAAATTTTCCTAATTATCGTTTCTGTCATCCTTCTTTTCAATCTTCCTCCAGAAGAATCTGTTTACTTCTACTATTATCTTGGGGTGATACTATTCTTAATTATACCGTGTCTTTATATTGCTATTCGTATTAATATCCACGGTTTGTAACCTCCATGTTGTTTTTGGGCTTTATATTTTCTCTTATATTTTGGAGCTCTTTGCCTTTTTATTCTCCTCTCGACCTCTAGTAAAGCGAGTAATAGTATAGAATTCGTAAGTATGGAGTTTCAAATGAACTTAATGTTCTAAACAAGAAGGAACGTAATGGCACGATTTGATTTGTCAAATTACCAGAATCACTGAGAATAGAACTATTAAGAATATATTTTCTTGATATGTTCAGAAGTTAATCTGAATGAAAGAGTTATGTAACATGACACATGATGACGTTATAATCTGTGAATCATCATGTTCCATTTAGAAACTCAGCATGACTTACTGTAATATAATTACGTTGATCAAGTGTCATTATATTATACTAACTCATGCATTAGTTCCCAACATTACTTCAATAACATTCATATTTTAAGCTCGAAAGTTTACAAAATATAGAAACTAACAGTTTCTATATGATGTAACACTGATAGCACGAAGAGATTAATGATTTCAGATAAGAATAGTTATGAAAATATCTTCAGAAATATGGAGGATATTTATAATGGAAGATATTATGATATCTTGGAATTTCTAATATCGAAGGATGGTGAAAAAAATTTATCCGCAAGAGTTTGGAGTCAGAAGCAAGGTATTCGCTAAAGATTTCATCAGAAACAGAATCAACAGGATTCTTAATGTATAAGTTTAGTCCTTGTGATCTGTTCAGAGACTCCTTCATAGTTTGCTCAATCAGTTTTTCAGTTTCAAACTTTTTCTGAGCTTTGCCAACATACAATTCTTTATCATCAACTTTTGGCTGTTGAGGTCGTTTACAGTTTGTGTTGCTTCATTCAACTTTTCAAAATTCAGAGTATTAATTCGCAGACTGGGTGCTTTTCAGAATTTCAAAATGGAAGATCATAGTTCTAAGAGATAAATGTTATATGGATACATATAACTGTTGATGTGGAAACGTTGCGAGACTCACAATACAGATTTGCTGATTCCTGGTAATTGGTATGGTAGTTCTCGTTACAAGATGCGGATGATCTATGATAGGGTTTTTAATGAACAAATATAATGATTCTTCGAAAAGATTTAAACCAATGAGTAATGAAGTTGCTGATAAATTTACTACTAATGTGGTGGAATATAAACGGTTCCCTGGTAACGAAGGCGAAGAGACAATATATATATATCAAGGTCATAATAAGGTTGTTTCGAATAAAAAGTCGAAGTTAATTTGCTGAAGCTGTGACAAAATTGGCTAATTTGGAAAGGGATTGCAAAGTTATTTTAAGTAACAGTAACACCAAAGGAATTAGCACAGCTACGCGTTAAACGTTTACTCAGTTTCCGAGAGTTTTTCAGGTGCAATACTATATGCATAAATCTTTCCTTCCGTAGATGAAGTGCGGTTGGTTCATCCTCTCAATTAAGGTGTTTTCAAGAATCATGAAAGGTTTGAACGCGGATTGTAATCGTCAAGATACAAATGAGGTTTAAGATGAAATCAAGTGGCAAACTTGAAGAATAGTTTAGTTTCATATATTATAATCAATATTTTAATTCATTTTAATTGTCCAATGTTTGTAGTCCACAGTTGATAGTCTACAGTTAACAGTCCAATAATTCATATATAATTTAATATATAATATTCGAATTAATTAATACGTATTCGTGACCCGTGTACATGTCTCAGACTCGATCACAACTCAAACTATATATATTATTGTAGAATCAACCTCAACCCTGCATAGCTAACTCCCGCATTACTGTATATAGAGTGTCTATGGTTATTCCAAATAATATATATAGATGGGTCGATATGATATGTCAAAACCTTGTATACGTGTCCCGATATTTAAAGTGCGTAAAATAAATAACAGAAATTAAATGACGATAAATAAAATTGCGATAATTAATTGCAATAAATAAACTGCGATAAATAAAATGTAATCAGTTAGCTAGGAACAGTTAGCTGGAAACAGTTAGCGTGGACTCTTAACAAAATTTTTCTCATAGTTAATTCGTTTGTTTCTAACAAATTTTATTTTGTCAAATGTTTTCTTCATTATGCCACTTGTTGGATTCTGATAGATAAAAATCCAAATATGAAATTTGAATGAAAATGGTTATTCTGTGATGAACGAATACGTATGTCTGTGGATGTAAGTAGGATAGTAAATGATCGTCGAATCAGATTCGAAGAATGTACAGTGTAACTTATTAATGTGGAATCTAAATATTCCTCGGGTATTACCTACCCGTTAAAATATTTTCACCATTAACAGTTTGTACAAAAGAATTTTTAATTACAACCTTTATGAAAATATACTTGCATATATATTTTCTTCAGATGCAATCATGGATTTAATGAGTTAATATGATATTAAACTCATTTGATTTACGTTAGAACAAGAATATATAATCTCTAAAACATTAGAGATTACATATTCGCTATGTTGAACGAAGATAAATGATGCAGAACGACATGTAGAACGATGATTATTCTCGAGGTACATAATGAGATGTTGAGGCGTGTGATGTTGAAACTTGGGTTGTTGGTGGTACTGTTGGTGCAGGTGATGTTGTTGAAACTGAAAGGACCCGTTCATATACATTATAAACGATTCACAATAGTTGATTACATTGCGAGGTATTTGACCTCTATATGATACATTTTACAAACATTGCATTCGTTTTTAAAAGACAATCTTTCTTTACATCGAAAATTGACAGGCATGCATACCATTTCATAATATCCACTATCCAACTATAAATTGATTTAATAATAATCTTTGATGAACTCAATGACTCGAATGCAACGTTCTTCGAAATATGCTATGAAAGACTCCAAGTAATATCTTTAAAATGAGCAAATGCACAGCGGAAGATTTCTTTAACACCTGAGAATAAACATGCTTTAAAGTGTCAACCAAAAGGTTGGTGAGTTCATTAGTTTATCATAATCATTTATTTCCATCATTTTAATAGACCACAAGAATTTCATTTCCAGTTCTCATAAATATACGTCCCATGCATAGAGACAAAAATAATCATTCATATGGTGAACACCTGGTAACCGACGTTAACAATATGCATATAAGAATATCCCCTATCATTCCGGGATCCTCCTTCGGACATGATATAAATTTCGAAGTACTAAAGCATCCGGTACTTTGGATGGGGTTTGTTAGGCCCAATAGATCTATCTTTAGGATTCGCGTCAATTAGGGTGTCTGTTCCCAAATTCTTAGATTACCAGACTTTAATAAAAAGGGGCATATTCGATTTCGATAATTCAACCATAGAATGTAGTTTCAATTAGTTGTGTCTATTTCGTCAAACATTTATAAAAGCGCATGTATTCTCAGTCCCAAAAATATAAAGGGTAAAAAGGCAAATGAAACTCACCATACTGTATTTCGTAGTAAAAATACATATAACGTCATTGAACAAGTGCAAGGTTGGCCTCGGATTCACGAACCTATATTAATTATATATATTTATATGTTGGTCAATATTTGTATAGCAATTTAGGTCAGGTCATAGTGTAATCCTATCCTATAGCTCGAGTCTGACTCTACAGTATAGTAACATGTTATATTACTCATGCTCAATTAAGATTCTAGTAAAAGGTGACGTGTGAAACAACGTAACACAAATGGTTTCATAATCATAAAATAGTATTTTAGTTTTTTTTTTTTTTTTAGAGAAAATCAACACAAAAAGTTAACTGAAAAGTTAATAGGAAAAGTCAAAGTTCAAAGTCAAAAGTCAAAGGTTAAAGTCAAAAGTCAAAGGTCAAAGTAAAAATGAGGTCGCATGCAAATATATAATAACTTATACAAAAATGATTTTCGGTCAAACATGACTAAACGGGCCACTTCAGCTCTTTTTAGAAAAATTATCGGAACTCCGATTGATAAACGGCCAAAGATAAAAGTTACACATTACCAAAAAGATTAAGCATAAATATTACAGAAGTAAACTAAACCTAGACAACTCGTAGTTGCCAACGCGTTTTCGGCGTTTCAAAGTTAATTTTTCAGCTTTAATAAATTTATAAAAGTGACCGAGTAGCCTACTTTGGAGATTTTTAGAAAATTCCTTAAAACTCGTATTGACAAACGGCCAGAGTCTTTTGTTAGACCTTACAGCAAAGAATTCAGTGGTATTTTTTTTATATATGAAACAACGCAAATCAGCGAGAATTTCAGTTCCCGTTTCGACATTTCATCAAAATTTGCAAAACTTCTTTTGTCCATAACTTGACAACCGTTCAACGAAACGAGACGTGCTTTATATGAAAATTCATCTACTCGACGAGTAGAATCCAAATAACCACTTTTTATAACCCAAAAAATTAGTTCACTAATTATCATCAGCAATTTTAATTACGAAATTAATTATGCAATTTGTTTATTTCATAACTTTCTAACCGTTACTTGGATTCAAGTGATTCTTAAACCAAAATTCAACTATTTTTCGCTAGCTTTCCAACGACATGCATATCTTATACCTTATCTCAATCGTATATGTAACTAATTCAGGAATCAACATAACCTATCTAATGGCAATATCAAAAGTACAAGCATGCATAATCCTATATACTCGAGCACTAGTCAGGGATACACTATTAGTATGTAAAAATTAAATTACGAGTACTCACATATCAATATTGAGATTCAATATTGCAGGAAAGGTACGTAAACGCAACGGAGATGATAAACACTATATTGACCTCACGAGCATACTCATGAACCATACTCAATCACCTCCATAGCTATAACCCATAATTTTCTTAATCCTATCCCACTCGAAAAAACAACTTCGAAATCACTCGGACAGCACTCCGTCGTAATATTTTATGTATACTAATAATATCTTGAGATAATACGGAGTAAATATATATATGTAAATCGATTGAGAGAGTTTAGAGAAAACTATTTTCAAGTTTCTATGAAATAATGAAACTTATTGAATTCTATTTATAATAGATTTTTGAATTATTAAAGTGAATTATTAAAGTATGAATTATTAAAGTGAATTATTAAAGTATGAATTATTAAAGTGAATTATTAAAGTATGAATTATTAAAGTGAATTATTAAAGTATGAATTATTAAAGTGAATTATTAAAGTATGAATTATTAAAGTTAAAGTAAAGTAAAAATAAAGTAAAGGTAAAGTTTAAGTATAGTAAAGTATAAAACTATGTACGTATAATACGCGTATAAATATATATAATATTAATTTAAATCGTTATATATATTTAATAAAATAAAATATAAATATCGTTATCTTTATCATACTAGTTAAGTAATGAGTTGTCAAAAGTGGTTCTAGATATTTATAAAAGTTATATACGTTTTAATAATAAAGTTCTTTTTAAACTGAAAACGTTTTTGTACGTTTGAAACTAAATAGATCAATCGAGTCTTTATGAGATTCAATCTTCCACTATCCTTTGTCTAGTTCTCAATGATTGACAATTTGTTCATATTTATAAATCACTTTACCATTTTCCAAATATTGTTAAAATGAAAAGATTTCTCAAATCAACGTGGGCCTTTCAACAGAGACTTGTAATCATAATTTAATATATCTGATAATTCAATCATTTGATCTTATCTTCTAATTCCATTGATAAACATTTTGAAACAGATACAATCATATAAAGTATTTAATCTAATATTTTGTTTACGTTTCAAGTTATAATATATATACACATATACATATATAATCATATTCGTTTAATGGTTCGTGAATCGTTGGAACTTGGTCGAGGTTGAATGAATGTATGAACATAGTTTAAAATTCTTGAAATTTAACTTAACAAATATTGCTTATCGTGTCGGAATCATATAAAGATTAAAGTTTAAATTTGGTTGGAAATTTCTGGGTTGTCACAGTACCTACCCGTTACAGAAATTTCGTCCCGAAATTTGAGTGGAAAGGTCGTGAATGATAATAAGTATGTTTTCATGATGCATACGGGTTGAAAATTAGAGTTTTATCATCAGCGAATAATTTGGATAAATAATCCATTTATATGAAGAGTACGAATGAAGCTAACATAGAAGAGTGAAATGAGTAAGTGTAGATTCATCTTATCATTTGACGTAGATATGATTGATTCCCAGATTTTAAGGGATTTGAAGAAAATCTTTTTAATAAGATTTGACTCTCCGGTAATCAAGGGAATTAGGATCCGCTTTAAATGCGATCATCCATTTTAATTGTTCTGTCGGAGATTTTCTTATAAATTCACCTCCTTCGTTTCCTTACAACTCACACCATCTGTTGATGCATTTTATGCAAGTTCCTTGACATCTACCCACGTCCATTGCAGGTACAACAGTTTACAGGCCACCATGATTGCTCGTTATTATCCTATCCGTGTTTGTATGTGGTTACAGGAACTGCAGGAACGAGATTTAGATGTTTGACTATGTTAGACTTAGTCAGACGTACGAGTGAAGCCTCACTAGTACGACTGACAGGCTCATACGCATGGTTGATGCTGAGCTAAGTCACAATTACAACCTAAATGATAAGACACGAGTGAGTGATCACCCGTACGGTTGATGAAGCCAACTCGTACGTGTGATGAATGAATCGTATGGGTGTGTCAACAGCAGGGGTATATAAAGTCTTATGTTCTTCATTTTAGGTTAAGCCTCTCATTTGTTACACACACTTAGATCTAGTGAGCTCCTTCGATTCTCTCTCAGTCCAAATCACCCAGGTGGTGAATAATAGCTCTAGGTGTTGATCTAATCACACTTGATTTAGTTGTGGTTTGACTAAATTAATCAAAAAAAAACTTAACCTATTCACTAGAGGGTTTGATTCACTTATTCTGCAATTGTGTGAGTTAAATCTGTTGATTTCTAAGTTCCTAGTCATGTTTCATCACCTTCTATTCTTTCCCCCTCAACTCATATTTTAAAGTATTCATCAATATGCTCTATCCAGTTCTGATTCTCGATATACTTCTAACTTTCATATCGGTCATTCTTCTTTTTTTCATCTACCGCCGGAAGAATCTATTTACTTCTACTATGCTCTTGGGTTTATAGTGTTCCTAGTTCTCCCGTGTCTTTATATTGCTATATGCATCGATATATATGGTTTATAATTTCTGGTTTGTCGTTGGGCTTTATATGTTCCCTTATATTTCAAAGTCTCTGCTTCTGTCTTCTATAATCATTATCATTCACAGTTAATGCTCTCTTTTATTTGCTGTAATTTATACCCCAATTTCTATTTCGGAGTTTTGTCCTTTCGTTTCTTCTTCTTGCGATTAAGCACCGCTTGTAATGGTCCAGAATTCACAAATATGAATTTTGAAATGAACATTGTTAATGTTCTAGGAAGGAAATTGTGATGGCACGATCTTGACTTGTCAAATTACTAAAATACCTTGGAAAAGGCCGAATCATCAAGAAATATTTTCTTGATATTTTAGAGGTTAAATAGAATACAAGAGCCGTATAACATGGCACATGATGATGTTATGATCTGTGAATCATCACGTTCCATTTAGAAACTCAGCATGACTTACTGTAATATAATCACATTGATCAAGTGTCATTATATTATACTAATTCATACTTCAGTTCCCAACACTACTTCAAAATATTCCTATTTTAAACTTGAATGTTTCAGAATTTAGAAACTAAAATAGTTTCTTTTATGATGTAATACAGATAGCGCGAAGAGGTAAATGATTTCAAATAAGAAAAATTAAGAAAATATCTTCAGAAATATGGAGGATATTTATAATGAAAGATATGATGATATTTTAGAATTTCTAATATCAGAGGATGATGAAGAATATTGTCCGCAGGGGTTTAGAGTTAGGAGCAAGGTATTCGTTAATGACTTCAGCAGATACTGAATTATTTGGATCCTTTGAAGTCAGGTTCAGTCTTTGTAATTTGTCCACAGCCTCCTTCCTACTTTGCTCAATCCGTTTTCCAGTTCCAAGACTTCTCTTTTTCTGCGCTTTGCCAGCACACCTATTCATTATCATCAAACTTTTACTGTTAAGGTCGTTTATAGTTTTTTTGCTGCTTCATCAGTATTTTTCCATTTTCGGAGAACCAATTCGTAGTTCGAAGTGTTTTTCAGAATCTTCACATTCAAATTAAGTCCAGAAGATATACGTTATATATACACATATAACTGTTGGCATAGACATGCTGCGAGATTTCAAAATACTGATTGCTAATTCCCAATGATTCGTATGGAAATTCTCATTACAAGATGCAAATGAGTAAATGATGGGGGTTTCAATGAATAATTATAATGACTTTTTGGAGAGGCTAAAGTCAAAGGGTAATGAAGTTGTTGATACATCTGTTAATAATGTGGTGGAATGTAAAAGGTTCCCTGATAACGATGGTGTATATCTCAAGGTTATAATAAGGTTAGTCTGACTGAAAAGTCGAAGTTGACTTGCTGGAGCTGTGACGAAACTGGCTACTTTGAATAGGAGTCGCAAAGTTATTTTTGCTAATAAATGCTAAAGAATCTGACGCGGATACGTTGTTTAAACTTTTACTTTGGTTTCAAGAGTTTTTCGGGTACATAACTGTGGGTAACATGTGGTTGGATCATCATCTCGATTGCTCATCATTCGAAGTGTCTTCAGAAATTTTCGAAGGGTTTGAACACAGATTGTAATCGTTAACATACATTTGATGTTCTAACACAGTTTTGAAGTCAAAATATAGCTTGTGAAAGATGTAAGGATCTAAGAGTGATGATTTTGGTCATATCTCAAGTTGAATTTTGAGATTTCAAAATCAGAATATGTAATTAAATTTTGAATGAGTATGGTTGTTTTGATTTCTATAAAAGAATGTATATTGTTGTGAAAGTAGGGAGTATAATGGATAATTTGCTGAATCAGATTCGAAGAATGTAATATATTAATTGTGAATTTATATATCTCTCGGGTATTACCTACCCGTTAAAAAAAATTTCACAATTAATATTTTGTACAAAAGAATTTTATTACAGTCTTTATGAAAATATATATATGTATATTTTCTTCAGATGTAACATAGATTTAATGAGTTAATGTTAAATTAAACTCATTTGATTTACGGTTGAAACTAGAATTGAATAATCCCTAAAGGCTTTAAAAAGTACATAACTTTTACGCAGTATTTCTTTAATGACTTTGAAATTATGAATCAATACTTCGTTATTTGTTGATGTATGATGTTCGGTTCGTGGAATTCTTGTGAATTTCGCAAAGTACGAATGATGTTATCTGAAAAGTTTCGGGTACATCGATGATGAAAGTGTAAAATCAAATATATACTTGATTTATTATGAATTGGAATTTGTTGAATTGCGACAGAGATTGTAGTTAACGCTGGTTAAGTTGCGGCCGAAGGACGTACATTATTGCATATTTGTAATATGAATTAACAGAGAAGTTAAGATTCACACACAATAGCTTAGCACGGAAAGATTTATTTTTATTTCAAAATATATAAAATATACATATAATTTCTTCAAAGGGAATGAGTTAATTCTTCATAACTCGTTGATACAATATACGGGTTATTGATTCGTAATGATGTCCATAGTGATTCTTGAGCTGACGGAGTTTGTGATGTTATAGGTGTTGTTGATTCTGATGTTGACTGTACTGATGATGCTGGTGACGCTGACGGTACTGTTGATGCTGTTGGTAAAACAAGTTTAGCTTGTTAATCACACACCATTTTTGTCAGGGTTTCTACTCTTCCTTCTATCATTTTGGTTCGCTTAACTGATTTATGGTTAGGGCTAGATTAGATAATCTCTAAGACTTTAGAGATTACATAATCTGCGCGAAATATTTCTCCAATGAAGTTATGAATTAATACTTCGTCGGTTATTGTTGTTGGTATTCCTTGGTATCTACAGGGCGTATGACATTGGTGCTCGTGGGACAGAGTGTAAAGTTGAGGTTTACGACGTGATTGTGGTTGGGGTGGTAATGGTACTATTGGCGTTGATGATGGTGTTACTGGTTATGCTGCTGATGCTGCTGCTGGTGTTTGTAATCTCTGCACCATATTCTCCAAAGCCACTACCCGAGCGCGAAGCTCGTTGACTTCTTCTATTACACCAGGGTGATTGTCGGTTCGGACGAGCGGATAAATAAAATCTAAAATTTGATGTAATATATAATCGTGACGAGATACTCTGGAAATGAGCGAGAAAATGGTGTTTTGAACAGGTTCGCCGGTAAGTGCTTCAGGTTCTTCATCAAGAGGGCAATGTGGTGGATGGAAGGGATCACCTTCTTCTTGTCTCCAATGATTGAGGAGGCTACGAACCCATCCCCAATTCATCCAGAATAGGTGATGACTGATTGGTTGATCTATTCCGGTCACACTGCTTTCGTAGCTGGAGTGGGATTCCATTTCGAAATCCGAGGAACTTGAATTAATGATGAATTCCATTTCGTACGATTGAATAAGGATTTTTATTTTTTTTCGATATGAAATGATTTTCGGTTATTGGATGGTATTCTAATTACATAGAATATCCATATATATAGAACAAAAGATTTCGTAAATTACGGAGGAATTTACGGGATATATCAGGCAACGTTTACAGTAATAGATACGATAAGATATGATTTAGCAGATACGCTAAGATATGAATTTTTGTCTATACACTATTAATGCAATCAATGCAGCAAGACGTGTCTTAGACTAAAAATGATAAGCAGGTAATTTCCTGAGGATGATAAGTAGCTAATTTTTGACACAAAATGATAAGCAAAACTATTGACGTGCAGACACGGTCGAAGTCCAGACTCACTAATGCATCCTATCGACTTATCTGTTAGACACACTAATGCAGACCTGGTTCGCTAAGACCACCGCTCTGATACCAACTGAAAGGACCCGTTCATATACATTATAAACGATTCACAATAGTTGATTACATTGCGAGGTATTTGACCTCTATATGATACATTTTACAAACATTGCATTCGTTTTTAAAAGACAATCTTTCTTTACATCGAAAATTGACAGGCATGCATACCATTTCATAATATCCACTATCCAACTATAAATTGATTTAATAATAATCTTTGATGAACTCAATGACTCGAATGCAACGTTCTTCGAAATATGCTATGAAAGACTCCAAGTAATATCTTTAAAATGAGCAAATGCACAGCGGAAGATTTCTTTAACACCTGAGAATAAACATGCTTTAAAGTGTCAACCAAAAGGTTGGTGAGTTCATTAGTTTATCATAATCATTTATTTCCATCATTTTAATAGACCACAAGAATTTCATTTCCAGTTCTCATAAATATACGTCCCATGCATAGAGACAAAAATAATCATTCATATGGTGAACACCTGGTAACCGACGTTAACAATATGCATATAAGAATATCCCCTATCATTCCGGGATCCTCCTTCGGACATGATATAAATTTCGAAGTACTAAAGCATCCGGTACTTTGGATGGGGTTTGTTAGGCCCAATAGATCTATCTTTAGGATTCGCGTCAATTAGGGTGTCTGTTCCCAAATTCTTAGATTACCAGACTTTAATAAAAAGGGGCATATTCGATTTCGATAATTCAACCATAGAATGTAGTTTCAATTAGTTGTGTCTATTTCGTCAAACATTTATAAAAGCGCATGTATTCTCAGTCCCAAAAATATAAAGGGTAAAAAGGCAAATGAAACTCACCATACTGTATTTCGTAGTAAAAATACATATAACGTCATTGAACAAGTGCAAGGTTGGCCTCGGATTCACGAACCTATATTAATTATATATATTTATATGTTGGTCAATATTTGTATAGCAATTTAGGTCAGGTCATAGTGTAATCCTATCCTATAGCTCGAGTCTGACTCTACAGTATAGTAACATGTTATATTACTCATGCTCAATTAAGATTCTAGTAAAAGGTGACGTGTGAAACAACGTAACACAAATGGTTTCATAATCATAAAATAGTATTTTAGTTTTTTTTTTTTTTTAGAGAAAATCAACACAAAAAGTTAACTGAAAAGTTAATAGGAAAAGTCAAAGTTCAAAGTCAAAAGTCAAAGGTTAAAGTCAAAAGTCAAAGGTCAAAGTAAAAATGAGGTCGCATGCAAATATATAATAACTTATACAAAAATGATTTTCGGTCAAACATGACTAAACGGGCCACTTCAGCTCTTTTTAGAAAAATTATCGGAACTCCGATTGATAAACGGCCAAAGATAAAAGTTACACATTACCAAAAAGATTAAGCATAAATATTACAGAAGTAAACTAAACCTAGACAACTCGTAGTTGCCAACGCGTTTTCGGCGTTTCAAAGTTAATTTTTCAGCTTTAATAAATTTATAAAAGTGACCGAGTAGCCTACTTTGGAGATTTTTAGAAAATTCCTTAAAACTCGTATTGACAAACGGCCAGAGTCTTTTGTTAGACCTTACAGCAAAGAATTCAGTGGTATTTTTTTTTATATATGAAACAACGCAAATCAGCGAGAATTTCAGTTCCCGTTTCGACATTTCATCAAAATTTCCAAAACTTCTTTTGTCCATAACTTGACAACCGTTCAACGAAACGAGACGTGCTTTATATGAAAATTCATCTACTCGACGAGTAGAATCCAAATAACCACTTTTTATAACCCAAAAAATTAGTTCACTAATTATCATCAGCAATTTTAATTACGAAATTAATTATGCAATTTGTTTATTTCATAACTTTCTAACCGTTACTTGGATTCAAGTGATTCTTAAACCAAAATTTAACTATTTTTCGCTAGCTTTCCAACGACATGCATATCTTATACCTTATCTCAATCGTATATGTAACTAATTCAGGAATCAACATAACCTATCTAATGGCAATATCAAAAGTACAAGCATGCATAATCCTATATACTCGAGCACTAGTCAGGGATACACTATTAGTATGTAAAAATTAAATTACGAGTACTCACATATCAATATTGAGATTCAATATTGCAGGAAAGGTACGTAAACGCAACGGAGATGATAAACACTATATTGACCTCACGAGCATACTCATGAACCATACTCAATCACCTCCATAGCTATAACCCATAATTTTCTTAATCCTATCCCACTCGAAAAAACAACTTCGAAATCACTCGGACAGCACTCCGTCGTAATATTTTATGTATACTAATAATATCTTGAGATAATACGGAGTAAATATATATATGTAAATCGATTGAGAGAGTTTAGAGAAAACTATTTTCAAGTTTCTATGAAATAATGAAACTTATTGAATTCTATTTATAATAGATTTTTGAATTATTAAAGTGAATTATTAAAGTATGAATTATTAAAGTGAATTATTAAAGTATGAATTATTAAAGTGAATTATTAAAGTATGAATTATTAAAGTGAATTATTAAAGTATGAATTATTAAAGTGAATTATTAAAGTATGAATTATTAAAGTTAAAGTAAAGTAAAAATAAAGTAAAGGTAAAGTTTAAGTATAGTAAAAGTATAAAACTATGTACGTATAATACGCGTATAAATATATATAATATTAATTTAAATCGTTATATATATTTAATAAAATAAAATATAAATATCGTTATCTTTATCATACTAGTTAAGTAATGAGTTGTCAAAAGTGGTTCTAGATATTTATAAAAGTTATATACGTTTTAATAATAAAGTTCTTTTTAAACTGAAAACGTTTTTGTACGTTTGAAACTAAATAGATCAATCGAGTCTTTATGAGATTCAATCTTCCACTATCCTTTGTCTAGTTCTCAATGATTGACAATTTGTTCATATTTATAAATCACTTTACCATTTTCCAAATATTGTTAAAATGAAAAGATTTCTCAAATCAACGTGGGCCTTTCAACAGAGACTTGTAATCATAATTTAATATATCTGATAATTCAATCATTTGATCTTATCTTCTAATTCCATTGATAAACATTTTGAAACAGATACAATCATATAAAGTATTTAATCTAATATTTTGTTTACGTTTCAAGTTATAATATATATACACATATACATATATAATCATATTCGTTTAATGGTTCGTGAAACGTTGGAACTTGGTCGAGGTTGAATGAATGTATGAACATAGTTTAAAATTCTTGAAATTTAACTTAACAAATATTGCTTATCGTGTCGGAATCATATAAAGATTAAAGTTTAAATTTGGTTGGAAATTTCTGGGTTGTCACAGAAACTGGTAAATTTTGCACCATATTCTCCAAATTTATTTCTCGAGCGTGAAGTTTGTTGACTTCTTCTATTATTCCGGGATGATTGTCGGTTAGAACGAGAGAATGAATAAGGTTTAGAATTTGAGATAGTATATAATCATGGCGAGATATCCGGGGAATGAGGGTGAAAATGGTGTTTCGGACAGGTTCGCCGGTAAGTGCTTCAGGTTCTTCACCAAGAGGTGAATTTGGTTAATGGAAAGGATCGCCTTCTTCGCGTCTCCATGGATTAAGTCGACTACGAACCCATCAGATAAATTGGGGATGGACGATTGGTTGATTCATTCTGGTGACGCTGCTTTCGGAGCTTAGGTGAAACTCCATATCGGAATAGCTGTCGGAATCCGAGGAATTCGAACTGGTTGAGGGATTCATCTCGTACGATCAGATGAAGGATTTTTGATAGGAAATAGATTATAGGATGTAGATTAGTACCCTGCAATACATAATTTACATATGCAAATATAATACTAAAATCCCATAAGTTACAGAGGAATCTACGGAAGTTGTCAGGTAAAGGTAACAATAACAGATACGCTAAGATATGAATTTATCTATACACTGTCTATGCAATAGAGGCAGTAAGACGTGTCTAGACTAGGAATGATAAGCAGGTAATTTCCTAAGGATAATAAGCAGATGATTTCCGACTAGAAATGATAAGCAAAACTTTTAACATGCAGACACGGTCAAAGTCCAGACTCACTAATGCATCTAAACAACTACTACCTCCATCTCATTCCAATAGGCCATTATTCTATTTTGGGCTGTCCCATTCTAATAGTCCACTTCCATAAATAGAAAGAAAAGAAGATATTTCATTGGTGGATTTGGAGAGAGAAGATATTTCATTGGTGGAGAAATGAAGTTAGTGGGATTTCCTAAAACTGCGTGTTTTTTGTCTATGGACTATTGGAATGAGACGGAGGTAGTATAAGTTAGACACACTAATGCAAGACCTGGTTCGCTAAGACCACCGCTCTGATACCAACTGTAGATACAGTGAGGATAACCACACGTCCCACCCAGTGCCTTCCCAGCTAACCGCCTGGTGACCACTGAGGGTACCTCAGATACTGATTTTAGGGCCTGCCTCTCGGCTACTACCAACCCTCGTAAGGGATCGCAAGGAGTAAGAGCCAATGCTTCACCACAGGTCACACTGTGAGAACCTCCTTTACGACTAACCCGCTACACATGGACGGCGTTATACCAGCTCTGATACCAACTGTAGAGACCAATCCTAATCCATCTGGACGAAGTCCATATTGATTACAAACGATTCACAATAGTTGATTACATCACGAGGTACTTGACCTCTATATCATACATTTTACAAACATTGCATTCGTTTTTAAAAGACAAACTTTCATGACATCGAAAGTTGACAACATGCACACCATTTCATAATATATCCAACTATAATTGACTTAATACTAATCTTGATGAACCCAAATGACTCGAATGCAACATCTTTTGAAATATATCATGAATGACTCCAGGTAATATCTCTAAAATGAGCAAATGCACAGCGGAAGATTTCTTTCATACCTGAGAATAAACATGCTTTAAAATGTCAACCAAAAGGTTGGTGAGTTCATTAGTTTATCGTAATTAATCATTTCCATCATTTTAATAGACTACAAGATTTTCATTTTCAGGTCTCATAAATATACGTCCCATGCATAGAGACAAAAATATCATTCACATGGATTGAACACCTGGTAACCGACATTAACAAGATGCATATAAGAATATCCCCTATCATTCCGGGAAATCCTTCGGACATGATAAAAACAACATCGAAGTATTAAAGCATCTGGTACTTTGGATTAGGTTCGTTAGGCCCAATAGATCTATCTTTAGGATTCTCGTCAATTAGTAGACTGGTTTACTAATTCTTAGGTTACCAAGTAAAAGGGGCATATTCGGCTTCGATCATTCAACCATATAATGTAGTTTCGATTACTTGTGTCTATTTCGTAAAATATTTATAAAAGCAGCGCATGTATTCTCAGTCCCAAAAATATATATTGCAAAAGCATTTAAAAAGGAAGCAAATGAAACTCACCATACTGTATTTTGTAGTAAAAATACATATGACGTCATTGAACAAGTATAGGGTTGGCCTCGGATTCACGAACCTATATCATTTGTATATTTATTAATATTCATAGTTGTAACTGAACACATATATATAAATGTATTAGTTATATTATTTTTATGTTAATAATATGTATGTATGTATATATATATATATATATATATATATATATATATATATATATATATATATATATATATATATATATATATATATTCATTTTGTATATAAAGATATTAGATTTTGTTATGTTATATGTGTTAAATATGTATATTTATGTATGTATTTAGTTTATTTATCGAAACAGTAGTTTTATTATACTAAGTTAATATTAGTAAAAATAATGATAATAATATTAATAATACACATATGTTAATAATAACCCTATTAGTGATAGTAACAATGATATTAATAATAGTACTTGTAAAAAATATTATTTTTACTGTTTAAGATAGTTATGATATTAATGATTTACTAATAATAATAATAATAATAACTTTATTAAAAATGATAATACTAATAAAAATAATGATATTGTTATTATTAATACAATTGTTTAATAATAAACATAATAATACTAATAGTTACAAAAGTGTTACTAATACTAATATTAATAATGATATTAATAATAATAATAGTTTGTGTTGTTTTCGTAGTAACAATAATAATAATCATCATATTCGTGATAATAATAATAATCATACTTTATATTAATAATAATAATAATAATAATACTTTTAATTCATACGATATTACTTAATAACAACTAAAGTAGTAAAAATCATGTTATAACAATAACAATAGTTATTAATGATCATAATATCGATATTAATACTAATGGTTATGATACTTGTAATTAGGATAATAATAATATTAATAATTACAATACAATTAATAATTATGATACCTAGTAATAATAGTAATAATTAATAATATCAATAATAATAATAACAATAATTATAATTATAATAAAGGTAATGATAATAATAATAATAATAATAATAATAATAATAATAATAATACAAAAGAAAATGCACTACCTTCTATGAAAAAGGCTTAAAAAAAATAAGCTCCATCACGGACTCGAACCCGAGACCCCTAGCTAACCCGACACCACATTTAACCATTGAACCATCACTGCTTTCCTGTTTTAATACCCATTCCATATTTATTAAACCCATAAGTTCTGTGCTTCCTCTCCTTCATTACTTTGTCAACCAGAGAACCAAAATCATAGAATGATTTACCAATCCAAATTTAGGACTTTGTAAACAACCAAGAACTGTAAAGTGTTGTAATTGATTAACAAGAAAAACGAAAGAATAAAAAAAAAATGACTGACCTGTTGCTGTTCAAAACCAACGAAGAACACTCTCAACTTCAAAGTTTGATTCAATCATTAAGACGTTTTTTGACTAAAGTTTATTCACAAAAAAGATCCCAAATCATACCTATAAACTTTCTGAATCCTCAATTGATACAGAAACTTTAACACGATTTCAAATTTTGCTATGAACACAAAATTTGACTTTTTTAATTTAAAGTTTGACTCACAAATTTGAATTCGTTATAATGAATTGGAATATGAATTTTTGCAGAGAGTTT
Source organism: Rutidosis leptorrhynchoides (assembly GCF_046630445.1). Classification (NCBI taxonomy): domain Eukaryota; kingdom Viridiplantae; phylum Streptophyta; class Magnoliopsida; order Asterales; family Asteraceae; genus Rutidosis; species Rutidosis leptorrhynchoides. The sequence goes on from NC_092340.1 coordinate 111,045,741, forward strand.
CACTAGGGGATTCCTAACACAATGACATTTACATATTTTGAAAATTTAATCGAAATCGTGCTTTTGTGAAAGTGGGTTCAAGAACAGGGTGTTTGAGATTTATTTTATTATTTTCTGTTTAAATTTCATCAACCCTAGCTACGAATGATGCTTGTAATTATTAATGGAGGAGAATTGAATGAGTCATTTAACCAATTAATCTCATTGATTATATATGACCAGGTGTGTCGATTTAATATACTCAGACAAAAGGAAGAACAGGGAACGAGAAAAAAAAATATAAAATGAAAAGTAGATTACGATCTCTAACAGAATTTGTTTTGAGTTGTAGATTGACTTGGACGTTTAATAATATCAGAGACAAGAAAACAAAATTCAGTACCTTGTGATTGTTACATGAAACTGACTCCAGTTATTTATCTCATTTATATATTTTTGGTACTAATAAATAATAAGTAGATTAATAATAATAATAATAATAATAATAATAATAATAATAATAATAATAATAATAATAATAATAATAATTTTAACAACTATGATGATATTATCAATGATACTTATGATAAATTGTGTTATCTTTATGATAATATTAATAATGATTTAATAATAATGGTAATTATAAATAATTATAAAAGTAATAATATTAATAATGGTAATTATAAATAATTATAAAAGTAATAATATTAATAATAATAATATTACTAATCATAATATTAATAATATTTAGATTACAACTAAATAATAACTTTAATCATTCTTAAAGTAATATTTATATTTTAGGTATTTATTTTGATAATCACAACCTTAATTTTATAAAATTTTTAATATTTAATATTACTAATATTGATATTAGTATTAATAATAATGAAAGTAGTAATGATATCAATAATATTAGTAGTTACATGTATCCAATTTTATATATATATATATATATATATATATATATATATATATATATAATATATATATATATATATATATATATATATATATATATATAATATTAGTGATACCGATATTAATATTTATAGCAAATAATAGCATCTATCTTTTAATATTACATATTTCTAATTATGTAATACATATAATGTTTATATTTTTATATATATATTCCATTATACATATCATAATAATTCTTTATAGAAATCTTATATATTTATGTATAACTTATATTATATGATAACATTTATTTAATATTAACATATTTTATATATTACAAACAATAGTTAATATTCATCATATATATATATATATATATATATATATATATATATATATATATATATATATATATATATATATATATATATACACACACACACACGCGCGCGCGCGATTATTTACAACTATTGTTCGTGAATCATCGGGTATAGTCAAAGGTTAAATGAAACCGAGTAAACAGTCCAAAATTTACGAGACTCAACATTACAGACTTTTTTATCGTGTCGAAATATATGAAGATTAAGTTTAAATTTGGTCGAAAATTTCCGGGTCATCACATCACAAACTTTTGAATGACAAATTTATTGTATTTATTCAACACAATACCAATAGAAGCAAGACATCCTGTCCTCTATGATGGCCTATTTCTTTTCTTCTTCTTTTTGTTATTTTCTACTCGAATAGACAGCGTCTGTTTAACTCTATAACCAACATTATCATCAACAGACGTTAATGTATTAACTTCCCCAAAACAATCCGCATTCATATCAAATATATCATCAGTAGCTGAAACATCCTCAGGTTTATGCAAAATCTCTTGATTATATCCTTGCTTGCTACATAAAAAATACTTATATCTGACTAGACTATTACCCAAATCATTAAACCCTCTCTTTGATGAAGGCTTCCTTACCTCAAAATCACCATTAACTGCATACTCCTTGTAGAAATTATATGCTAAATCTATTGAATCAAAAACCATTCTGATAGCTGGTAAAAGAGATTTGTCAACATTAGGTGTCCACGATTTTATACCAGAAGACGATATTTCCTCAGAACCAACACAGAAACTTTTGGGTACATAAACACATGTGAAAAAGTATAAAAAAACATAAATATACATCATAGATGTAGAACACGGATTTTATACCTCTAAAAAGTACAAAACACACATGTAGAACACAGATTTTATACCACAAAATTGTAAAGCATAACAATGACTTAGAACAGATACATGTAAATCTATATGCCTAAATGACTTAGAAGATACACATGTACATCAGAGATGTAGAACACAGATTTTATACCACAAAATTGTAAAGCATAACAATGACTTAGAACAGATACATGTAAATCTATATGCCTAAATGACTTAGAAGATACACATGTACATCAGAGATGTAGAACACAGATTTAATACCTCTAAAAAGTACAAAACACACATGTAGAACACAGATTTTATACCACAAATTTGTAAAGCATAACAATGACTTAGAACAAATACATGTAAATCTATAAGCCTAAATGACTTAGAAGATACACATGTACATCAGAGATGTAGAACACAGATTTAATACCTCTAAAAAGTACAAAACACACATGTAGAACACAGATTTTATACCACAAATTGTAAAGCATAACAATGACTTAGAACAGATACATGTAAATCTGTATGCCTAAAAGACTTAGAACAGACACATGTACATCAGAGATGGAGAACACAGGTTTAATACCTCTAAAAAGTACAAAACACACATGTAGAACACAGATTTTATACTACAAATTGTAAAGCATAACAATGACTTAGAATATATGCATATAAATCTATATGCCTAAAAGACTTAGAACAGACACATGTACATCAGAGATGTAGAACACATATGTAGAAGACAAAAAAATGAATTTAGAACAAACACATGTACATCAGAGATGTAGAACACAGATACATTAAATGTAGAAAACACTAAATGCATCATGTAGAACACACGTGTACAAAAAAAAATAGTAAATAAAGATGCATACATAACTAGGATGCAAAGATGCATCATCTTGCATCTAGTTATGAAAAAAGATATTGCTTCTAACAGTAGGAATTTCTCAAATAAATAAAGAGTGATTTTTAATTAAAACATGTAAACGTACATTCTCCGTCAGTATCATGATGGTCGAAGATCTCGATATGATCAAATTCATCACTGACGTCAAAAAAATGAGATTGTTCATCATCATCACCGTCGTTAACAACAGAATCATCATTGACATGAAACTGATCATTACGATGAATCAAGTCATCAACTTGAACATTTTTTATCACCGATCGACATTGTTTCCTATCAATTTTTTTTTTAAAAATTGAGAACATAGAACTTGAATCATGTAATCAAATGACCTAAAAACGATAAAGAATGTAAAAACAAAAATCAATTTGAAAGATAGAACCCTAATATTGAATAGTAAAGAATGAACTCGTATAATTGGGGAAAAAAATAAAACCCTAATTTTGTATTTAACGATTTAAACATCAAAGTATATATAGGTTATACACGTGTAAAATGACAAAATTACCCTTTACCATTTAAATTAGGGAAAACCAAAATTGTTCGAATCAAACAATTTTTGTTCGTCCGTGATGTTTTTTTGTTCGGCCGCGTGAGTTCTCAGAGTTCTCAAATACAAAAAGTTCTCATTTGATCCCGATAGTATATATATATATATATATATATATATATATATATATATATATATATATATATATATATATATATATATATATATATATATATATATATATATATATATATATATATAGCCAGGAACGTTGACACGCGACGGTTTGAGGTGATCAAGTTCACCCAACTTTAATCTTTCGATTATCACTTTCTTAAGTTCTCTACAGTCATCGACCTCGTGACCTTTATGTTCATGAAAAATACACCATTTGTTTTCGTCAACCGCGAAGCGCGGCTGCATTGGCTTTGGTGGCGGGAAATGTTTGCTCACCTCCTCCATCGCCAAGATTTCTTTTGGAGTTTTGAAAAGCGACTTTATCAAACTTTCCTCCTCAGATGACAACCTCTTAGAACCTTAACGTTCGTACGGGCGATAGTTGCGGCGGTCACCAGACTTATGGCTAGAACGTTCGTAGTTACCGCCGCTACTACTGTCGCTGCCCTTATAACTGCTGTTTGCATGTCCCTTACCATTGCCTTTGTCATCTTTATCATTGCGATTCGTTGTCCTGTGTTCGCCGATGGCAGCGTCAGCAAACTTCTCTGACGGTACATAATCTCTCACCATCTTTACTGCATAGACATACGTTTTCGGTAATTTACGCCGCATCATTTTTACAAGGGATAAATGCCGAACCTGACAGATCGCCATGATATATGCAGAAATTTGTTGCGACTCCGAAAAATCTGGAATTTTCTGGCACTCCGCCGTAAAGCGGGTGGTAAAATTCATCAGAGACTCGCGTGGTCTCATTTTGATGTTGTGCGCATCCAAGTGGGTCAACTCTGTACGTTTAAAATTCTTGAAGCGTTGTACGAACTTGGTCCTAAGGTCCGTAAAGCTTGTGATGATCAACGCGGGTAGCTTGGCAAACCACTCCCTTGCAACGGACTAAAGTTGTCCCTGGAACATTTGGCATGCCGTTGGGTTATCCCAATATTGCGTCTTGACAGCTTGTTCAAATTGCTGCAAAAAAATCTTCCGGATCCGTGCTACCGTCATACATCCCTAGCGTGAGAGGAGTGGTGAGGACAGTAGGTAGCGGATGAGTAGCTATTTCTCTGCTAAAATTTTTCGACGTTGCAGAGACTTCGAATGGCCGTTTCACTTTGTCTCCTCCCATCATGGCGTACCAGTTATTCAGCATGTTGTTCGCCACGCCTGGCTGTTCGACCTGGGCACTCATGGATTCCGGTGCGGCAAGGATCAAGTTTTGGATCAAATCGTTACGAGCCACCTCCCTGGTTTTTCTAGAACTCCTACCAGATTCCGACACTGAACGTGTGGAGCTACGGTGTGGCGCTTTGGACATGCCGGTGGGCCTTTCGCCGCCTTTGGACATGAGCGAGGGCAAAACGAATCCCCCCTTCGCCAGGAAGCGTATGGCTTCCTCGCCATTGATGGGTTTAAGCTGATTCACGTTTTCTTATTGGATTTCTGTCTCTTCCGAGTCACGTCGATCAGTTTCATCTTCGTCGTCGTTAAACTGCAACCGGGTGAGTTTGATGGAATCATTCGGAGTTTCATAAGTGCTATCATCATTAGGCTTCAAAGGGTCATATGGTTCTTTGCCAGTGTTGATAGTTGGTAATGGGTTGGAACCTCCTGTCATCTTGTATGAAAGTGTTGATCAAAGGGTCCCACGGATGGCGCCAAATGATCGAACCAAAAATGTCTGATTCGAGTTTAAGTGAATTAAAAGGAGAGTTTAACCTTTGGAATGGGTTCCTTCGGTTAAATGGGATATAGATGTGGTGGTGTTGTTTGTCTTTTACTGAACCTCCAAGGTAAACTTGAAGAGAAGATTAGTGTGTGCGAGTTAATTAGCCTGAAAAGTGAGGCTTAGGAGCACTATTTATAGATAGAAAATCGGCGGTTATACATGATAACCGCTATATTAGTGCCTACTATCAATAACTGCCACTAGAATCTTCTAATCATGCCTACAACCTATTCCACGTTCTCCATGTTCCTGAAATGTTGGTTATAGTCCAGTTCAGCAACACCAAGTCAACCCCGTGGGTACATCATGCTACCAGTCGCGTGTGGTTGACTTGAATACCCAAGCCTAACCGTTTAGCTGTACATCACGTTGTTTCATGTGACGCAGCCTTAGGTTCACAGGTTCGTGTTCTGGACGTCATGCGTTACACGTGACTAGGCACGTGACGGTGCATGGCGTGACGTACGTCATTAGAGTACTTTTTAATATTAACAATCTTAAGTTGCAATTGGTACTGTCCAGTGGACGATCCTTGGAATTTATTTTTTTATATTATCATATGATCGGGTTAATTGATGGATTATGTTATAGTATATTTTTGCCACAAAAGTAAATATGATACTATGTAGCAATCTCCAAAAATTCTAAAATAATTAGTGACTATTGGGCTGGGCTGTTTAAAGGTGCTTGGACTTGCTAAGTTTACTAAGCCCAGTCAATTTGATGTAATATATAAATAATGATTAGAATTAGATTGGAAAAAATAAAAGAAAATGTTTGAATTGGCTTCTCACCACCACCATATAAGAAGGGACCAAATGCACCTATCACCTTTTTTAGTACATTCTAATTTCCAATTCACCTTTTTCGATTCATTAGTAGTGGCCAAGAATCATTATAAACAATTTTGATTCAATCTTTTTGTGGGCTTGGCTAACCAACTTGATAAAAAAAAAATAGATAACGTTTTTTTCTGTTTAGTCAATTTGAGACGACTAAACAAATGATTCAATCTTTTTGTGGGTTTGGCTAACCAACTTGATAAAAAAAATATAGATAACGTTTTTTTCTGTTTAATCAATTTGAGATGACGATTATTTTTTAGTCAGAAGTATGTAGTCTAACTTTATTATCTAGTTTTTGTTTTCAACTATTTACCTAATCACCCAAATTATGTTGTTAGTGACGTTTGAACATGAGAACACCGACCACTGACTGACCACTACTAACCACTCTATTCACATTTTGACAAACAATGTGATTTTGAGTGTGCTTAAATCTTAGTGTAAAGATGAGTATTATGTGGTTGGCAAATAATATGCTATTTTGAGAAACTGCCAAGTTCCAATATTTTGGCCAAATTTTTCAAAACCATTTACACCACCACCACACACTTACAAATACCACAATCCTAATCTTAAAAACTTCTAGAAAATACTCTTTTACCCCTGTATCTTGTTCTTTGCTGGCCTAAGCTTCATACCCATTATGGGCATGTTACTAAATACATTGGTTATTTACTTATTTTGAACCAAAAGCATCAGCAACTATAGTGAAGCGTACATAGTTTTGCAAAGCTAAGGATGATTGTTTTATACTATATGTAGTGAAGTGTAGGACAAGATTAAAGGTCTACGAAATCGTTAAAACATTATCGTGGTGGATGTTCGAAAAGATAGACCTAAAATGTCTACAACACTTGAACTTGCTACTTCAAAAAAGGATCTTACTTCAGATGCCATGAAGAGGATTAGTGACTGGTTTGTTTTCACTCTTCTTAATCTTACTGAGTTACTGTTTTATCCGTTTAACGTTTGAATTGTTTTTGGCCTTCAGTACACCAATCTTCATATTAAAACGTTCTAAGGAGAATATACAAAATAAAATAAGAGTCCAATTGCTTAACCATGTAAATGTTGTGTGTTTCCTCTGTATCTATACGTTTTATTAATTATCGATCCGAAAAATTCCGTTGCTAGTTTATTTATAATAATGAGTAAGAAATAGATAAAGTTCTTTAATGACATATTATTTTTTCGAAATTTTCAGGATTTCCGCCCAAGAGATCCCAAGTGATGTTACGGTTTGTGTAGGAAGCGTAACCTTTTCAATACACAAGGTACACTTTCGGTATGCTTTTCTTATACATATTATAATATATTCTAAGTCCGATATGAATAAATCACAGAATCATTTGGTGCTTATTTCCAATGGTCCTTTCTACACTTGCCTAGCGTACCCATATGAGCAAAAGCGAGAATATCACTGTTTGAGATAACTTTGCGAGAAATAATAGAAAGTGTAGATAGACACAACAATTTACGTAAAACTCTACAAAACTCTGTCGACGTCCATCTGAGTTTTCTTTATTTTGATCATTGGATATATCCTAGTACAAAAAATTGTACACTAATAGTTTTTGCCCACTGTTGCAAAAGACCCCGTCTCGAACTGTTGCGACGGTTTGGTGACTAGCCCGTCCCGTCTCGAAGAAAACCGTCTAATATGACAGTTGATGGTCAAAATTCGGGTCAAAGTTGAAAAAAAAATTGGGTCAATGTCGGTCAAAACTCAGAAAAGTCAAAAAGTCGGTAAAATCGGTCAAATATGTCGTATTTTAGTTTAAATTTTATGTATTAAATTAACGGTGATAGCGATTATGGGTACAAATTAATCAATTAAAGTTTTTGGCTTTGAAATATGTATACATATATACATTTACATACTTATATTTATGAGTCAACTTTGGTCAACGTCCGTCTAGACCTTTTTAGGACCCGACCGTCTCGACCCCGTATCAAATTTGCAAAAAAATTTGCTACTCGGTCATGACTTTTGAGGGAATAATCGGCAACTTGGAGAGTAATATGGGAATAATTGATTCGACTTTTTATATATTTAAATATTTTATTTCAAAATTATGTGTAAATTGTTGGATAATCGTGTGTACTTTTAACAATTCAGATTAACGCAGCGGATAGTTAAAATAATAATCAATTATTATTTTATAAACCATTTACAAAATTAAATATTCATATATTTAAATTTAATAAAACATGCACATGATTAACGATCCCAAAGATCTAGTTACACCATAATAATTGTCATGAATATAAATCACAAGATGAGTAAACGATATACCTTTCTTGAAGAAACTGATGAACGGAGATAAACCTACGATCAAAAGTATGACCGTCTCTTTGAATAGTCCACACTACACTTCAAACGACCGTCAATGGATGCTAGTCCAAACCCAAGTAACTTATTAAATCAACCTTTGATTAATTAAGCAAATAGCTAATCGATAAACTCCTTGTGTGTTTTTGTTATACAAAAGGGATCAAAGAAAATATATGATGCTTCTTTTTTTTTTTTTTTTTTACTCGTTACTTTCTCCAAACAAAAATATGAACATATTTATATTGGGCAGTAAAACATGTGAACCAACTTAAATATTATTTTTTGATACGCGTTTTAAACAAACAAGATTCACGGATCTCGTATATCATTAAAATAAACCATCAAATCAATTTACAAGTTCAATATGGTGATTTGAATATATCTTTTCTTAAAAGTTGTTTGTTTTTTTCTTGTATAAACCAACAACCAAATCAAGGAAATCAATTAATATTAATCATTTAATTAATTAACATAGCATTTTAATTTGTTTCGTTACTTAAGTCATATATATATTTTATTTGACGTCTCGGTGTATATGTGTGTGACCCCGAAAGCTCAAATGAAGTTGGTCATATAGTTATATGGTGTACCATGCACATTAATCCTACATAAATATATAAAAGAAATCTATAAACATAAACATAAACGTTAACATAAAAACATAAACATAATCTTCATTTGTTCAAAAACTCAAATATTACTTAAAATTCATATTAATATGTTGACCGATATTAACTTTGACCGATTTTGATTGACTACAAGTTTGACCAACTAGCACCAATTTGACCGATTGACCAATGTTGACCAACTAATTACTCATATTTCAGAAAATCGAATCGACCGGTTCCTAAGGAGTAATCGGGGAGCAATAAAAAGTCTACATTTTTTTTATTTGAATCTCATATTTCATTAAACTCAAAACTTCCCTACCGAGCAGCTAAAGGCTTCAAGAGCCATTCGTTCCATGTTACATAGATTTTGCTTCTACTACATATCGAATTAAAAGATGAATTACAAATAAAATTAAAATAATTAACACTTCTTCGTCGATCAAGAGTCAAATAAACTCTTGTTCCGAAACCTCCATGTATGTCATAATAAAGTCGCAACAATAACATAGAGCCGGTACATTTTTATAATGGGGCCTTTTGTAGATATTTTCCTAAAAGTTGGTCATTTTTTGGGTGCAGCTTCCTTTAGTCTCAAAATGCGGTTACATAAAAAAACAGTTATCCGACTCAAAACATTCCGATCTTTCAAGAATCGAAATTCCCGAAATTCCAGGAGGGCCAGAAGGGTTTGAACTTGCTGCAAGATTTTGTTACGGAGTTAATATCGAATTATCGACAGAAAATATTGCAATGCTACGATGTGTGGCCGAATACCTTGAAATGACAGAAGAATATTCAACTGAAAACTTAATATCAGTAACCGAGGCATATTTAAATGAAACCGGGTTTAAAAACTTGTCTGGTGCAGTTTCGGTTTTACAATCATCATTAAATTTGTTACCGGTATCTGAAAAAGTCAAACTGATTGATCGATGTATTGATAGTATAACAGTTATGGTTACTGAAGAAAGTCAAGTTTCGGTTGTTGATTGGTGGGCTGAAGACTTAATTGTTCTTAGAATTGATATTTTTAAACGAGTTCTTCTTGCGCTCGTCTCAAAGGGATTTAAACAATTTGCACTTGGTCCGGTTCTAATGCTTTACGCTCAAAAATGTTTTCGAGGTTTGGTAAGATCCCTTGCTAACATTTGATGTGACGAAATGGGCGGGTCTAGCGGGTTGGAAAATGGATTGAAATATGTTTGGGTCAAAATCAGTCTTTACAAACTTTTAAATATTGTGTCAAAATAGTTGATAAATAGTTAAGTGCGCTATTTTCTTGATATCTATAAATAATTTATGCACTAAAAAAAACTCCATCCGTCCCAATTTTATTGTCTTCAGACTAAAAAACACACAGTTTAATAAACGTCATTGTACATTTTGTCAGCTTTACAATTTTAGGTCTTACTTTTAACCTATCTTTTTATCTGACTCACTATTCATTTACTACTAAGAATCTAATGTTCTTGTCTTTTAAACACGCGCAAATGTAATTAGTACCGATTATTGTACAATTTTTTTTTTTTTAATCTATGATACAGGAGATCTTTGGTAAGCCACCCAAGAAAAATCTTGACCCAAAAGAAGAACACGAAAAGAGGGTTATTTTAGAAACAATAGTTGGCCTTTTGCCAAGAGAAAAGAATGCAATATCAATAAGCTTTCTTTCAATGCTGCTTCGAGCTGCCAAATATCTAGACACAACGGTTGCGTGCAAGATTGATTTAGAGAAAAGAATGGGTCTGCAACTTGGGCAGGCGGTTTTAGACGATATACTGATCCCATCTTTTTGCTTTGACGGTGATACGTTGTTTGATGTTGATACTGTGCAACAAATGATGATCAATTATGTTGAAAATACTAGTATGGAGTTGAGTGGTATAGACTATGAGAATGAGAATGTTGGTATGCTAATGGAAAGCTTTCTTGCAAAAATAGCTTCAGATCGGAATTTGATGGTTTCAAGATTTATAAATTTTGCTGAATGTGTTCCAGTGGAGGTGCGGGTGACAGAGGATGGAATGTATAGAGCCATTGATATCTACTTGAAGGTATGATGTCCTTTTTTTGTATTAATTGTCATTTTTGAGTGTCTTGTCTTTTATATGATGATACAAAGATATAATTTGTATAAAACGGGTAAACATATAAGTTTTTTATGGCAAAAAAGGTTGATAACCGGCAAACCCGACCGGGCCACAATAGGTTGCCAATACTGTTGAGGGAATAACTGACTCACTTAGCGTTTGTGGCTATGGGGTAGCAGGGTTCGAACCCCTTACCTCTGCTTATTTGTCGCAAGTTACCCCCACTCGTTACCATCTGAGCTACACGCCATTGGCATATGGATTAGGTTTTCCCTGTTCAGGCTACCCTGACAACAAAGTATTTTTACTCATATGTACGCGGCTTGAGTGGCATACTAATACACTAAAATAGCATTGTAATTAAATGATGTAAAATGTTATTGAGCCTCATTTGAAATGTGACTATCTGTGATATAAGAGATACTAATTGAAACTGGTAAAAAAATATTAAGATGCTTCAAACGGATATAATTTGTGCATAAATATGATCATTAATAAACAGTTAATAACAAGGATGCTTCAGTTTACTCTTTGTTTGTAAAATAAGAGTATCTAGGAGGTTATAAACAGTTGCTTATGTAACTTTGGCTACTTCTAACACGGATTATGTATCAGGCACATCCGGGTTTAAGTGACATGGAAAAAAAAAAAGTTTGCAGTTTAATGGACTGTCAAAAGCTATCACGTGAAGCCCGAACACACGCAGCCCAAAACGAGAGGCTTCCAGTTCAAACTGTTGTTCAAGTTCTTTACTATGAGCAACAACGTTTACGTGAAACAATGGATGTAAGTGGCCCGATCGATACCCCTGATCATGTAAGCTCACAAGGTACACCAAAATCACATAACTCACTATCAGATGAAATTTCAAGCTTAAAAAAAGAAAACCAAGAGCTGAAATTTGAACTTATCAAGATGAAAACACGATTAAAAGAAATCGAACGATCAACTGCTAATAAACCAAGTGGACCGGCTGCCGCTGCTGCTGCTGGTGGTGGTAAGCCGCCTTTGCCTGGTAAGCCACCGTTGCCTAAAAGATCGTTGATAAGTTCGGTTACGAAAAAACTTGGGAAAATAACACCATTTCTTCATGCTGATGGATTTTTGCCTTCAAGTACAAGAGGCAGGAATAAACCTGATAAAGATAGAAGGCATTCAGTATCTTGATATGCATATTTTGATGGTTTTCTTAGCAATTTATGCATCATATATGTATTTAATAATCGTGTTATGTATAATCATTTATGTCATGCCGTAAAAACATATTTTTACATGATGTATATATAAATTAATTTGGTACATGTATAGCATTTGAAAGATTGTTGTTAAAAACTTATGCAATAAACTTGGCTGTTTGATTACTCCATCAAAATTAAATCAGGTAGATTCATGTACATATTTGCATTATTTTTTTTGTCATGATCTTTATTGGTATTTGTTGGGAAAATGAAAATCTGATGAGTCAAAAGCATGCTAGAATCTGGAGAATTAGAGTCTGAAGTTGCAGACTCTGATGTTTACTGAAGACAACGGTTTGAGATTTCTTGATGACTAAGCTAAAGAATATTCTGGAGATATGTTTAAAAGTTTAAGAAGATTTGTTTTGATTCGGTTTTATCTCCAGAAGATTGACTTTAGAGTTATTTGCATATTAGTTTAGTTTTTGAGTTTATCTTTACCTTATTTATAGCTAAGTTGTTTTGGAAACCAAATCTTTAGATTTGGTGTTTATCTGTATAAATAGGGGTCGATGGTTTTGCTTTGAACTTGTATCTTTCACACGATCAACATTATCAATTATATATTTGATTATCGTGTTCTCTCAATTCTTGCACTAATAATTCTTATTTATTGTTTAATTGAGAGTCTGGTGTTCATAGTTCAATTACTGTGAACTAATAACTGGTATCAGAGCTGGTAAGGTGTAAATTCTATTACGGTGATCTTTAAAAACGATCCATATTTTTATCAAAATGTCTACCAGTACCATTACTACCCCAGATATGGCTATAATTGAAAAGGCTGGTGGTTCTAGCAAGTTTCAGGAAGATCTGAAAGCTATTGATAAGATGGATAAAGATTCTACTTGTAATATAGTTTCTGCCTATAAGTTACAAAACTTTGTGAACTATCTTGATAATGAAAAAGTAAGAGTGTTTCAGTACTTGCTGCTTGACTTTCAATGTTGTTTAGATGATATTGATAGGTTAAGAACACAAATTTTTGATCTTAAAAACACTATCAAAGACAAAGATGCTGAAATTAAAATCTTGAAAAAATGTGAAGTAGAACTTGACACATATAAGATGGCATACACAGAAGAAACTAAAAGATTAAATACTGAATTAGGAAGATCAATGAAAAGGTCAAAACACTATGAAACAATTTGTAAATCTTGGTGTGTATCTTCCAAAAAGAATTCTAATGCTATTGCCAAACAAATTCCAAATGATGTCAAAGCTATACTAGGTGAAAAACTACATATTAGATAATAATGTGGAAGTTGATCCAAGTATATTCAAACCTGATATTCTACCAAACACATTTGTAAAATTTGATAGTGACAAAAAGATTTTAACCAATGCTTTTGTAAGATCATTAGATCCTGTTGAACCTTCTGAGACTATAATACTTGAAAGTAAAAATCCATTAGAGTCTGAACTTTTGAAACCTTCAGACTCTAGTATTTTAGTCTCTCAAGATAATAGTGTATGTTCTGACCTAGAGTCTGACACCCAAGAGTCAAGTTGCAATAACAACTCCGAAACATCCTCTTAAACTGACACTTGTCCAGATCCAAAAGTGTTAACTAAAAGAAGGTCAAAGTCAAAACAAGCTAAGACAATTCAAAAACTCAAAAAGGAAATTTCTAAGCTCAATGAAAAAATCAAGAGTCAAGAAAAACCTTTCAGTTAAAAGAACATCTTGTTTTCCTAAGGAAATTAAGAAGATATGGAAACCCAAAGTTTGTGAAAAAAAAGTGTCTTAAAATCTGTTAAGGACAAGTTGATTTGGATTGGAAACAAAGCTTTTGTTTGGAGAGTGAAGAGCACTCCAACTGAACCCACTAAAAAGTGGGTTCCCCTTAAAAATAACCATTTTCTTTTGTCTGTGTCTTGTGTAACAGGGTAACATGTGGTATTTGAATAGTGGTTGCTCAAGACACATGACTGGATGCAAAGAGCATCTTGTAGGGTTTGTTGAAGAAAAGGGTCCTTCTGTAAAATATGGTGATAATTCAGTTGCAAAGACTATTGGTTATGGTACTGTAATAGCTGGAAGTGTTTCATTTAAAAAGGTTGCTTTAGTTGAAGGGTTGAAGCATAATCTGCTAAGTGTAAGCCAAATTGTTGATGAAGATTGTGAAATCAGAATAAGAAAGAAAGCTGGTATTATTTATGATCCTAAAGGAAGACCAACACTTGTAGTCTGGAGATTTCAAAATGTGTATATGCTGGATCTGGATTCTGTTGATGCTGGAATTGAAACATGTCTGTACTCTCAGACTGTCCCTGAACTTAATTGGCTTTGGCACAAAAGACTTTCTCATCTCAATTTCAAAAACATTAATGAGCTTTCCAAAAAGAAGCTTGTAAGAGGTCTGCCTCAACAGCCTTTTAAGAAAGATAAACCTTGTTCTGCTTGTATTATGGGTAAACAAACCAAAACAAAGTTTCCCTCAAAAACCCTGGCTACCATTAGTGTTCCACTTCACATGCTTCACATGGATCTGTTTGGTCCAATGAACACTAGTAGTCTGAGTGGAAAAAGATATACTTTGGTAATTGTTGATGAGTATTCCAGATTTACATGGGTTATTTTCTTAGCTGCAAAGAGTGATGCTCCTGAAGAAATCATCAACTTGATCAAGAAAGACCAGGTGCAGAAGGGTGTTCTTGTCAAACAGTTGAGAAGTGATCATGGTACTGAGTTCAAAAATGTTACATTAATTGATTTTTGTGTAGAGTCTGGAATTGGTCAAAATTTCTCTGCTGTTAGAACTCCACAACAAAATGGAGTTGCTGAAAGAAGAAATAGGACACTTATTGAAGCAGCCAGAACCATGTTATGCCAATCAAATGTTGCTCTAAGGTTCTGGGCAGAGGCAGTCAACACAGCATGTTATACTCAAAATAGGTCCTTGATTGTGAAGAATCATGGCAAAACTCCCTATGAGTTATACCATAAAAAGGTGCCTACTATTCATTACTTCCATGTATTTGGGTGTAAGTGCTATATTTTAAATCAAAGAGATCAGCTTGATAAGATGAGGCCAAAATCTGATGAAGGTGTATTTATGGAATATTCTTCTGTTTCTAAAGCTTATAGAGTTTATAATAAGAGGAGAATGAAGATTGAAGAATCCATTAATGTTTCCTTTGATGAAAGTTCTATAGAAATGGATCAGACATCCAGCACTGAGCAATCTGCACTTGGTGAATTGTCAAATTTAATTTCTGAGAACAGTGTTCAGACTCTGGATTCAGAGTCTGAGTCAGATGAACCTAACTTGTCTGGGTTAAGAAATGAATCTGCAGATAATACTCACACAGAAGAAGTTCCACAAGAAGATGAGCCTGTTGTTATTTAAGATAGTGATCAGTCATCAAATACCAATGTGGATCCTGTTGTTCATACTAAAAAATCATCTAGAAATATAGTCCCTCCAAAGCATCTTGAGGATTATATTGTGGATCCTACTGGTTTGCCTAAACCTAGTTCTTCTGCTCAGACACCTGTGTCTGACTTTGCTATAGCAAATTACTGCTTCTTTTCTTGTTTTCTTTCACTAATTGAGCCTAAAGAAGTATATGAAGCATTGGCTGACAATGATTGGGTTGAGGCTATGACTGAAGAATTGACAGAATTTGAAAGGAATGATGTTTGGGAATTGGTTCCAAAGCCTGATGATAAAACTGCTATAGGCACAAAATGGGTTTTTAGAAACAAGGTTGATAAAGATGGTATTGTAATTAGAAATAAAGCAAGGTTGGTTGCTCAAGGGTATAGACAAGAAGAAGGAATAGACTATGATGAGACTTTTGCTCCTGTTGCTAGAATTGAAGCTATTAGACTGTTTCTGGCATATGCTGCTCACAAAGATTTCAAGGTATTTCAAATGGATGTGAAGAGTGCTTTCCTGAATGGTAAATTGCAAGAAGAGGTGTATGTGAAACAACCTCCTGGTTTTGTAAGTAAGAAATTTCCTAAGCATGTTTACAGATTGAAGAAAGCATTGTATGGTCTGAAGCAAGCTCCCAGAGCCTGGTATGATACCTTGTCAACATTTCTTCTAGAAAAGAATTTTTTGAGAGAAGCCATTGACAAGACTTTATTTATCAAAAAGGACAAAGGTGATGTGTTACTTGTTCAAATTTATGTGAATGACATTATTTTTGGGTCTACTAATCCACACTTAAGAAAATGGTTTTCTGACATTATGTCTGAAGAGTATAGAATGAGCAATTTATGTACTTTAAACTATTTTCTTGGGTTGCAAATTAAACAGAGTTCTGAAGGCATATTTATTAACCAAAGTAACTACATTTCTGATATGTTAACTAAATTTGGTTTTAAAAATTGTTCTACTTTAAGAACTCCAATGAGTGTTTCTGAAAAGCTTGATAAAGATGAATCTGGGAAACTCACTTGTCAATCAACCTATAGAGGTATGATTGGATCTTTACTATACTTAACTGCTAGTAGACCTGATATAATGTTTGCTACATGTCTTTGTGCACGTTACCAATCAAATCCTAGGGAGTCTGATTATAAAGCTGTGAAAAGAATTTTTAGGTACTTAAAAGGTACCCCTAACCTGGGTCTTTGGTACTCCAAAGACTCAGGGTTTGATCTAATTGGTTACACAGATGCAGACTATGCAAGTTGCAAATTAGATAGAAAAAGCACTTCTGGTGGATGTCAATTGCTAGGTGAAAAATTTGTCAGCTGGTCTAGTAAAAAGCAGAATTCTGTGGCCACTTCCATAGCAGAAGCTGAATATGTTGCTACAGGAAGTTGTTGTGCTCAGTTACTTTGGATGCAACATCAACTTTTGGGTTTTGGGTTATCATTGACCAAAACTCCAATAATGTGTGATAATGAAAGTGCAATTACTATTACTGAGAATCTAGTGTTTCACTCCAGAACCAAGCATATTGAAAATCAGGCATCATTTTACAAGGGATTGTGTTGAGAAGAGCAAAGTATTTTTAAAGCATATTGGTACTAAAGATCAATTGGCAGATGTTTTCACTAAAGCACTTCCTGAAGAAAGGCATTTTTATCTTCTTGGGCAACTTGGAATGTTAAATCCATCAACTGAAATGTTGTCCAGTGATGATACTCTCTAAACTGTTGTTGTAAAAAATAAAAAATAAAATTTTTTTTATTAGAGTCTGGATTACGTCATATTCAGAGTCTGAATGACACCATGTTATTTAGAGTCTGGAAATTTTTTTTTTACTGTAAAATTGTTTCTTTCTTTGGTTAATAAAGTTTATTTTATTCGGGTTTATAAAGTAAAAGTTAAATTTTGAAGGGGGGTTAATGGTAACTTTTTGAAATTTTGGTGTCAGAGGTATTTATATTTCCCCTAATTTTCTTTCTTCAAAATCTTCTTCAAATTAATCTTCAAACATAAACCCTAATCCCTCTCATTCGATCATCGATCATCATCTTCTTCAAAACCTCTCTCGGTTTTCATAATTCACTCGTGTTCTTACAAGTTTTTGATTGAAGCTAATGGCAAATACGAAATCCATTCCTTTTGTTCTTGTTCCAACCGATAACGTGATTAGGGCAAAGGAAATCAAAGGAGAGAAGGATGTGCAGGTTTCGGCTAACAATAGGGTTGCTTGTGCTACTATTCCTGCAAATTTTGCCAATGAAGGGTATGAAGATTTGGTATTGTTCATGCGAAATCATCCTTTAAAGGAGGCTTTCTTCAAGACAACTATCATGTTTAAAGAGATGTTAGGCGAATTTTGGTATACCTGTGTTGGAAACAGAGAAGATAGATCTATCACTGGCACTTATCGAGATGGTAACAATTCTTTAACTATTACAGAAAATCATTTAAGAATTGCTTTGAATCTTCCTGCACAGGATAACTTTGTTAGAACTATATCAAGGTCTGCTGTGAGATCTTGTTTTCCTATGGTTGGTCAGCCTGTAACTAATTCTTCTGTTAAGATTAGTATGTTCTCTCCTAGGTGGATGTTTTTGTTATCGAATGTCATTAGAAGTTTGAGCTTCAAATGTGGTAGTCTGACTGAGGTTAATGATTATGAGGCACATCTGTTTCATGCAATAGTTACAGGAAGGAATATTGATTTTGCTCGTCTAATCTTCAATGAGCTCTTGGTTCTCACTGAAAAAACTCCAACAGATCATAATGTGCCTTTTATCAGGTTTTTAAGTTTAATGTTTGAACAAACAATGACACCTGCTTTGTATGATGGACTTAAGGTGTTTCGTGTGTATGAGTATACTTTTCTTCCAGAATGTAGTGTTCGAATGTTTCACAGTCACATTGATGATCAAGAGGTAGCTCTAACTCCTGCTATATTGCATTGGGTCAATCTTGGCCGTGCAGAACAACCTATAGATTCTGAGCAATCAGGGTCTGCAGGGGCATCTTCTTCAGAATCTGAGCAATCAGGGTCTGAAGGAGATCACAACAATGGTCAACCATCTTTAGAATTTGAGCAATCAGATTCTACCCTCACACAAACTCCACCCCATGTTGTTTCCCAAACAGAGCAGGCTGAAGCCATGGGTGAGGAAATCCCACCTCACTCTAACCCATCTTCACCCACTGCTGCTGAACAAATTATCCACTCAACCCACCTTATGAACCCACCAGTTCATACTGAGAATACCACCATATCTACAACCTTAGATTCTACAGCACTTGTGAATTCACCTCAAAAATTCACTAGGAAGAGTGTTGCACGTACTGCTCCACCACCTCTGCTAGAGGTTGGTGAGAGGAGTGCTTTAACCCAGCCTGAACCTAATATGTTAGTTAACTTGGATTCCCACATTACAGTCACTGAGAAAACCCACTCAGTTGACTTACATGAAGAAGTCCCAATCCTGGACTCAAATAAACAAATCCAATAACCTACTACAATGACCAAGCCAACTGCTACCCCAGACTTAAGTCTGCCACTACACACTCCAAATATTCCATCCTTACACTTACTTGAACAGGCTGCCAATATCACACTCATGTTACAGGGTGAGATACAGGCCTCAAAATCTTCTATGTCTAAGGATCAGCTTTCTTTACTACAGGAAGGCTGTGAGGACATACCAACCCTACCTTTATCTTCTGGCACTACTTCTCAGACTGAGGCACCAGTAACCATGGTTGGCCTACATCAGGCTTTGACCAAGTTGACTAAGGAGTTTGATGACAAGCTCTCTGGTGTGCAGTCTAAGATTAATAATCTTAACTTTAATAATAATTTTGTTTCAAAAGATGAGCTGTTGGAGGTAAGAAGTTTGGTTGGGGATATGCAGGGGTTGTCTAGTGCAGATGGTTCAGGGTCTGTTGCAGAAATTAATCGCAGGTTGGCTGAGCTGGAGAAGAGGATGGTTGGTGTTGATGAACTGAGACAATGCTTTACTGAATTTGCTTCTGATATTTGTTCCCTAAAAAATCAACAAACTGAAATCTGGAAGGTCATATCTTCTCTGCCTTTAGATGATGTCAAAAAGGGGGAGAAAAGAAAGAGGTCAGATGATGCAGGTACTGCAAATGCATGTTTTGCAAATGTTGAGGGGGAGCAATCAAAGAGAGCTCACATTGAGGGGGAGCATCAGGTTGTGGGAGAGAATATAACTTATAAGGGTGTTGGTGATACTCAAATGGTCGCTGTTGAGGGTGTTGATATTCAGGGAAGTTCTAGTGCTGTTGTGGTTGCTGCTATGCAAAGGACAGAGGGTGATTTAAGGGCTCAGATGAATAAGAGATTTAGATTCAGAAGATATGAAGGTGATGTTGTCAAGGTTGAGGTTGATAAATTTGAATTTGAAGGTGTAACTCTACTGCTAACAATGACACACTTACCAGATAGGAGGTTGAGAGTTAAAATAAATCAAATTGTTCGTTTGGGTTTTTGTGAGTGGAAAGGCATAGCTGTGTGTATCAAGGAGTATGCAGGAGATCAAGTTGTTGTGAAAGAAGTGTTGAAGAGAGTCTTTATGTTGGTACATTTAGTGTTTGAAGAAGGGTTTATAAGTCTTAAGGATTATGAGGTATTTTGTAGAATGTTTGATCTAGAGATGAAAGAAAGGAGAGCAAAGGGACATGTTGAAAGGTATGCTGTCCCTGAACATTTAGAGTTTGTTGATGATAAGTATGTTGAGTATTTGGATGGTTTGATGTTTAAGACAAATGGAAATCAAAGGATGTTGATTAGGGTTGATCAGTTTGAAGGAGCTGGTATTGAGATGTTGATCAGTTTATTATCCAGATGTGAGACAGAGCAAACTCTTCCTTTTAGGGTTCAATTGTTGATTCAGTTATATAGCAAGTTGTCCATGTTGAAGAAAATTCCTCACATGAAGAACAAGTGTAAGCTTATCGAAAAGGAGTATGCTAAGGTGGTTAATTAGGTGTGCAGGTTGTTTTGACATCATCAGATAGGGGGAGATTGTTGGGAAAATGAAAATCTGATGAGTCAAAAGCATGCTAGAATCTGGAGAATTAGAGTCTGAAGTTGCAGACTCTGATATTTACTGAAGACAAAGGTTTGAGATTTCTTGATGACTAAGCTAAAGAATATTCTGGAGATATGTTTAAGAGTTTAAGAAGATTTGTTTCGATTCGGTTTTATCTCCAGAAAATTGACTTTAGAGTTATTTGCATATTAGTTTAGTTTTTGAGTTTATCTTTACCTTATTTATAGCTAAGTTGTTTTGGAAACCAAATCTTTAGATTTGGTGTTTATCTGTATAAATAGGGGTCGATGGTTTTGCTTTGAACTTGTATCTTTCACACGATCAACATTATCAATTATATATTTCATTATCGTGTTCTCTCAATTCTTACACTAATAATTCTTATGTATTGTTTAATTGAGAGTCTGATGTTGATAGTTCAATTACTGTGAACTAATAGTATTGGTATGCCTAACCTTTATAGTAAAAATGCATTATGCATACGCTATTATGGTTCAAAGTTACAATTATTGTAGTAATAATCAGTACTATTAATGATCAATTTGGCGTAGTTGAAAATAAAGAGCAAATGGTTAGGGTTGGTGGTGGATATACTGTTTATATACTTCAATGAATCACAATATATTCTCTCCCTTCCTTATTAGTTACCGAGTATTACTATGGCTATGTTTGGCAAAACTAGCTGATAGCTGAAGCTAGTAGCTGGAAGCGAGAAGCTAGTAGCTGAAAGCTGTTAGTCGGAAGCTGGATCTTTTTAGATTTATTTAGGTGTTTGGGAGAGTAGCTGAAGCTGTTAAAAAATTGGTAAAATTACAAAAACGAGCATTAGTTAAAAACACTTAAATATCATTAATTAATTTAATTCAATAAAACATAACCATTAACAAACTTTGAGAACCATACTATAATAATACTAGTAATTTTTAATAACTTGCATTACATATTAATGTAGCAATATTTTTTAAGAACTAACATAAATCTATAACCATTTCTTCTTCCAGTTTACTTTCCTCACATTCTCATGTCTAGAGACCATCAACAACATGTTGACATGTGAGTAATAATTGAATACTCAAATATGCATCGGGTTTTATTGCAAAAATTGTCATTTTTAGTTGTAATTTGAAGGGATAATTTAGAAGCGGTACCGCGGTTACACTTGTGTACTCGCAGGGCTAGAGGTCTCGGGTTCGAACCTCGTCACCCGCTCTAAGAATTGAAATATATTCCTTGAAGGTGGCCCAAAGGGAAGGTTTTATCGACCCGCTCCGGGACTAAGGTCCGGCCCGCCTGCCACTCGGGATGGTTTAAGGGTCGGATCCTCAGAGTGTGGTTCGGGTTTCCTGCCCGAAAGCGCATGTGTGTGTGCAAATGATGAGTGTCGTTGAAATAAATGATACGCTGATGCAAATTTGCCTTTCAAAAAAAAATTTAGAACAATAAGTAATAAAAGTATTGTGATATTCAGAACAATATATTAATTAAATACTTTATCAAAGCTGAAGAATAATCGGAACAAGTACAAGTTGTAGTTGAGCCATACAATGCTAAATAAACAAGGTAAATGCAAACGGTGTGTGAGTATTAAATAAATTAAGTGGGTATCTCTAAAATGGAAGGGTATGACAGTAAATAAAAACCAAAAAGCTCCTTTTATTGTTCAAACGCTAGTATGGCGTTTAGAATTTGAGCTTGATGGAGCTTTTTCTCATCTCAAAAAGCTCTAAATTATTTTATCCAAACGAAGCTTTTTATTTTACAGGAGCTTTTTCATAAAAGCTAAAAGCTTCAAAAAGCTCTCGGCCAAACATACCCTATATGAGTATTTTTGGTTAGAAGCTTTTTGAAGATTTTAAAAAGATTTTAAAAGCTTTTAACTTATATCTCTTATTTTAACTTATATCTCTTATGAAAAAACTTTTATATAATAAAAATGTTTCGGATTTTTTTAATGGCAGTATTGGCATCACTCATAGGCGTTTAACCACCTTCGCGATCATATGTCACCCACACACGCATTAGGAGGAAATTCAAATCGCAATAACCCTGACAGTACAGTTGAATGTTGAGGGAAACCTCCTCCAAAAAGCTAATTGCTGGCAGTATCAATCAGATCCCGACCAGTGGAATCGAACATGCACCTACTCGTTTAGGACAAACATGCCGCCCCCTCGTATACCAATTAGGCACTCCCTCGGTAGTTAAAAATGTTTCGTTTGATTAAAAGAGCTTAATTCTTTTAAATAGAGAGAAATAGCCAAAAATTAAAAGCTAATAGAGCTAGCATTTAAGAAAGAAAAAAAAAACTCTTAGTTTTTTTTTCATTTTACTCTTTATTTATTTATTTATTTTTATTTTTTTTTTGAAAAGCAAGTAAATATTATAAATAAAGCCGAAAATATTACAAGGAGATGGACACAAAATTTCTCATAAAACACGAAAATACAAGGAAGCCGAGATTGCTATCCTACACGAAAGCTAACCTATCCGAATTATAAGTTTTAATACAAAGAGGGATTAGTTAGCCACATTTGTCAATCGATGTTTTTTCCGTTGAGCTTTCTCGAAATCCATTCGAACGCCTTTACTTGAATTTCATTAACTAAAACCGGAACACAGAGCACTTACTCTTGAGTACCTTTGCATTACGATTTTTCCAAAGCAAGTACACACTCACCCATTCGACTGCTTGCCATATTTTCGAGCCAAGCGGAGTCATGGGAGAAGAGCAAGATCCACGAAGAATTTGAATGATGTTATAACTAGCCTACATATCAATACCCCCACCATTTATAGATTTGTGACCATACATCCATAGAGAATTTGCACGAGATTAAGAAGTGATCTGCCGATTCTATATTATCATCACAAACGGGACATCACGTACTATGAAGGTCAATGTTATGATTACCGAGTTCAAACCTTACCGGAATTCTTTTTTTTCAAAACTCTCCATACAAAGATTTCAAGTGTTTCGAAACAAAATTATTCCTTAAAGTTGCTTACGTAGATGACGACTGGGAGGAACTCTCACAAATAATTTTCGTCAGCTTATTGACTGAGAAGACGCCATTAGTTGATAAACTCCAACTCCATGTTGCTTGTTGACTGAAATCAAAAGAGAACGACTGCAGTAGTTTCGAAAGTTCATCCAGTTCGCCTTGGGTTCGACCTGTTGGAACGATCGACCAATTCCAATTGAAACACACCCGGTTACCTGCTGCAACTGTGATTATGTCCTTCACCAAGGGATCAGAGCGTACTTCGAGTCTATGTAACCTAGGAAACATATCATTGAAACAAACTGTGCCGCACCACGAATCATTCCAGAAATTTGTTGAGCTTCCATCACTAAGTGACTTTTTGAAAGAGGATTTGAACGCAATATGAATATCATCGATTATTTTTCATGCATAAATTATGTTATTTCAAACACCCTCGGTTGGAAGTTGATAAAGCCCAACATCCGACCGAAGGCCACCGTCAATTCCATAAATACTTCGAATAATTTTGGTCCGAAAACAATTGGTTTCGGTTTTGAACCTCCACCACTATTTTCCTAAAAGCGCAAGGTTTTTGTTCTTTAAGGAACCGATGTTTAACCCCCCCCCCCCCCCTCCCGATATGGTAAAGTAGTAGTATCCCAATTGACCCACGATATCTTGGAACCCGATAAATCCCCGCCCCAAAAGAAAGAAAGTCTCACTCTCTCAAGCAATTTGAGCACACAAGGAGGAGCACGGAATAACGAAAAATAATATAACGGAAGACTATTGAGGACCGATTTAATGAGCACTAGTCTTTCACCGAAAGACATCGTTTTCATCTTCCAATCCAAAAGTCCACTTTTTAACTTATCAATAACCGGTAACCAATCACTTAGTTTTTTCATGTTTGAACCAATAAGTAGCCCAATATATATATAGGGTAACTTGATGGCTTAAAATCCCATACGACGTGCAAGATTATCGATTTTATTATAAGTAACACCCTCACCATATAAACAACTTTTTCGGAAATTGACTTTTAAACCCGATGCTAATTCAAAGCATTTAAGAATGTTGATAAGATTGCGCTCGTTTAATCTAGACCATTCACCAAAAAACATGGTATCATCCGCATATTGCAAGTGAGATAACAACACCTTATCACTACCGATTTCAACACCTTTGAAAAGTCCCTTGTCGATTGTGGCTTTTGTGAGGATGTTGAGCCCTTCCACCGCAAGAATGAAAAGAAAAGGGGACAAGGGATCTCCTTGTCTAATCCCCCTCCCGAAAGAGAATTCACGAGTAGGCGAACCATTGATAAGAATCGAGATTGATGCCGATTTTAGACACGAGAGGATCCATTTTCTCCATTTCACCCCTAATCTCATGCTAGACATAACTTCCATGAGGAAGTCCCAATTCAAACTATCGAAAGCTTTTTCAAAGTCAACCTTAAAATTAATACCTTTTTTCTTTTTTGACTTTAAGAATTCAATGGATTCGTTCGCCATTAACACACCATCAAGAATGAATCTTTCTTTTAGAAAAGCGCTTTATTCCGAACCGATGAGTCTTGGTATAACTTTTCTAAGCCGGTTTGATAGGATTTTCGCGACAATCTTATAGAAACTTCCAATTAAACTTATGAGTCGGTAATCTTCAAGGGTAATCGGATCACTCTTCTTAGGTATGAGGGTGAAAAAATATAACGACCCGTCCTAATTCATCTGGACGAATACATTACATTTGGTTACATCGCGAGGTACTTGACCTCTATATGATACATTTTTTCAAACATTGCATTCGTTTTTAAAAGACAAACTTTCTTTACATCGAAAGTTGACGGCATGCATACCATTTCATAATACATCCAACTATAATTGACTTAATAGTAATCTTGATGAACTCAATGACTCCAATGCAACGTCTTTTGAAATATGCCATAAATGACTCCAAGTAATATCTCTAATATGAGCAAATGCACAGCGGAAGAATTCTTTAATACCTGAGAATAAACATGCTTTAAAGTATCAACCAAAAGGTTGGTGAGTTCATTAGTTTATCATAATCCATAAATTCCTTAATTTTAATAGACCACAAGATTTCATTTTTCATAAACAACCTTACACTCGCAAGTGTATAAAAATCATTCGTATGATGAACACCTGGTAACCGACATTAACATAATGCCTATAGAATATCCCCCGCATACTCGCAAGTATGCCATAAATATTGACAATCGCAATTACCATTTAAATCGAAGTACTAAAGCATTTCAAATTCCAGAATGGGGTTTGTTAGGCCCATAGATCTATCTTTAGGATTCGCGTCAATTAGGGGTCATTTTCCTAATTCTTAGGTTACCAGACTTGAAGGGGCAATATTCGGTATAGTAATCCAACCATACAATGTAGTTTCAAGTACTTGTGTCTATTTTGTCAAACATTTATAAAAGCAGTGCATGTATTCTCAGTCCCAAAAATATATATTGCAAAAGCATTTAAAAAGGGAGCAAATGAAACTCACTATACTGTATTTTGTTATAAAAATACATATAACGAAACTGAACAATGCAAGGTTGGCCTTGGATTCACGAACCTATATCATTCATATGTATATTAAAACATATAATCGTAATCGAATAAATTTTTATATATTTTTAATTTGTATAATTGATATGTATATATATTTAAAATGGTTAATATTCATATGGTTATATTAATATATCCATATTTATATACATACTTGTTTAATGTTATATTTAAAAATCGATAGTTTTGTTATTTGTATGTAATTATGTAATTAATATTAATAGGTTTGATATATATATAATTATGTGAAATTTTAATATAATTTTAGTATATGTAATAAGTATATTCTATGTACAAAATATTTATCCGTTTAAAAAGGTAGTTTTTGGTATTAAAAATGATAATATTAATAATCATATTACTTAATAATAATACTTATTTTTATAATAATATTAGTAATAACACTAATAATAATAATAATATTTGTAACTAGGGTTATGATAACAATAATAATAATTGGTAACTAATACTTATATTAGTAATAATAAAAGTACTTGTTAACAATAGATATTAATGAAAATGATAATATTATTAATAATACTT
The DNA here is from genome assembly GCF_046630445.1 of Rutidosis leptorrhynchoides. Lineage (NCBI taxonomy): Eukaryota > Viridiplantae > Streptophyta > Magnoliopsida > Asterales > Asteraceae > Rutidosis > Rutidosis leptorrhynchoides. The sequence continues at coordinate 111,072,837 of NC_092340.1, forward strand.
ATGTCAATCATAATGATTAATATTAACTATGATTATGATAATAATACTAATTTAGTAGTAATGATAATAATATCGATTGTGTTAAGGATAGTAATAGTATATTTTTAATATTAATAATAATAATATTAATCATAATAATAATAACAGTAATTCTTATATTAATAATAGTCTTATAAAATTAATAATAATGATAATAATAATATTATAATCTTCATAGTCATAATATTTAATAATAATAATAGTAACAATAATAATAATAATAATACTAATACTTAATAATAACATAATAATAATTAATAATAATAATAATAATAATAATAATAATAATAATAATAATAATAATAATAATAATAATAATAATAATAATAATATTAAAACTTATAATTATGATAATAATAATACTATATTACTAATAATATTAATCATAACAACAATAATAATAATACTCTTTAAGAAAATGAAACTACCTTTATAAAGCTTGTTAAAAAGAAAATGCCTCTACCCAGGTTCGAACCCGAGACCTCTCGTTCACCCACAACATACCCAACTATCCAGCTAAATCCATTTTTCTGTTAAGATAACCAATTGAATTATATTTATTATGTTTCCTGTTTCCCCCCATCTTCTTCCTCGTTTAAAATTGTCCAGAGATCAGACCCATCTATTAAAGAGTTACTTAATTAGTTTTAGGATTATCAAACAACACATAACACCTGGTAGTTGTTTATTTTAATTAACATATAATAGAAGAATTAAAAAAATAAAACTGTGGAAAAATAGCTCGAAAATAAACGCAAACATTGATTTCAAAATCTAGACAGTTTTAGATCCAAGTTTATACATGAAATAGGTTCTAAATCGTTTATGTAAACTTTCTGGATAATCAATTTGAACAGAATCGTTCAAACATGTTTGAATTTCACGATGAACATAATTGTTGACTTTTTTTGAAAACTAAGTTTGACTCTGAAATTAATCTTCGATCGGAAAATTGGATCTTAAAATTTTGTAGAGAGATCATTTGAATGACTCTTAACATAAATACATTAGTACATTTTGCAATTAAAATCGAAATAGAGATTTTTAAAAATTATATCGTGAACAGGGTATATACCTGAGTTCTTCACTCCTTTTTTTTTATTTCAATCGATTAACTGTTGTTGTAATTGATAGCTGGTTATGGGAAGGTGGAGTAGTTCGTTTAATACTTGAGTGAAATGAATTATACAAAGATTTTAGTCGACAGATGGAATCAATTAGGAAACAGAAATATATAAAAAAATAAAATTGAAAACTATGGCTAACAGCATTTGTTCACATCTGTAACCAAATTGAGTACTGGTAGCGACGTTTGAAGACCAAAACAAAATTAGAAACAGTTGATAACTATCTGTAACAGATTGGTACAGTTGTTCAATGTTTATAGAATTTATATAATTATTATTAATAATAATTAATAATTAAATTTATATTAATAATAATAATAGTTATATTAATAATAATAATAATAATAATAATAATAATAATAATAATAATAATAATAATAATAATAATAATAATAATAATAGAAATCATAAAGATGATAATAATTATATTATAAATGACAATACTAGTATATTGTATTACTTTCTTTTAATAATAACTGTAAGAATAATAATGATATTAATAATAATAATAATAATAATAATAATAATAATATATAAAGACAATATTAATAATAATATGATAATATTGTTAATTACAATAATGATAATAATAATCATAATAATACTAATAATATAACAATTTACATGTAACAGGTTTCATATTAAAATTCTAATGATACTAATAATACTAATAATTATTGTAATAATAATATAACAACCATAATTTAATTTATAATTATATTTAATTTTTAATATTATATATTATATGGTAACATATGTTGAATATTTATTATTTATACATTTTATATATATTACTAAATAATTATAATTAATAAGAATCATATATATTTATTCATTTTAGTAATACTTAATTATTCTGTTTATTATTTTACATTTTTAATTTAAATTAGTTAAAGTGTATTTTTCATTTATTTAATAATGTTCATATATATATATATATATATATATATATATATATATATATATATATATATATATATATATATATATTACATTTTTATTTATGCAAAGTTGTTCGTGAATCGTCGGGAATAGTCAAAGGGTAAATACATTCATGTAATCTGTTCCAAAATTTTCGAGACTCAACATTACTGACTTTGCTTATCATGTAAAAATCATATAAGAATAAAGTTTAACTTTGGTCAGAAATTTCCGGGTCGTCACAGTATCTACCCGTTAAAGAAATTTCGTCCCGAAATTTGATTGGGATGGTTATGGTTGACAATAAATATGTTTTTATGACTCATATGAGTTGGAAATTAGAGTTTTATCATCATTGGTAATTCAGATAAAACAATTCGATTATTCGAAGCGTACGAGTGAAGCTTATCACAGAAGAGTGAAATAAATAATTGCATGTTTGTCTTAACCGGTGACGTAGTCACGGTTGATTTCCAGAATTTAGAGAAAATCTTCGTAATAAGATTTGATTCTTCGATATTTAAGGAGATTAAGATCCTCTCCCCGACTTCGAATCAAGCGAAAAATAATTCAGAATTCATAGGTATGAAGTTTCAAATAATCATGACTAAATGTTCTAAAAGATTTATTGTAATAGCACGAGCTTGATTGGTTAAATTACCAGAATTCAAGAGAAAAGATATAACTATCAAGAAAATATGTTCTTGATTTGTTTATAGATTAGATAGAATGTAAGAGTCGTGTAACATGTCACATGATGATGTTATGATCTGTGAATCATCACGTTCCATTAGAAACTCAACATGACTTACTGTAATATAATCATGTTAATCAAGTGTCATTATATTATACAAACTCATGCTTCAGTTCCCAACACTACTTTAAAAACATTCATACTTTAAACTCGAAGGTTTACAGAATATAGAAACTAAAACAGTTTTCTTTTATGAAATAACACAAACAGTGCGGAGAGGTAATTAATATCGGACGAGAATATTTATGAAGATATCTTCAGAAATATTGAGGATATTAATAATGAAAGACACGATAATATCTTAGAATTTTAGAATCAAATTGTGATGAAGAAATTCATTCACAATGATTTAGAGCGATTAAGGATCAAGGTATTCGCTAAAGATTTCATCAGAAATAGAATCATCAGGATTCTTTATGTACAAGTTTAGTCCTTGTGATTTGTTTACAGCCTCCTTCATGGTTTGCTCAATTCGTTTTCCAATTCCAAACCTTCTCTTTTTCTGAGCTTTGCCAACATATTATTCTTTGTCATCAAACTTACGACTGTTAAGGTCGTTTACTGTTTTTGTTGCTTCATTCAGTTTTTTGTTTTTTTCAACATTTAGAGTATTGATTCGTAGACTGGCGCTTTTCAGAATTTCAAAATGGAAGATCATAATTCTAAGAGATAAATGTTATATGTATACATATAACTGTTGATGTAGAAACGCCGCGAGATTTGAAATACTGGTTGCTAATTCCTGGTAGTTGGTATGACAATTCTCGTTACAAGATGCGGATGAGTATATGATAGGGTTTTAATGAACAAATATAATGATTCTTCGGAGAAACTTAAGTCGATGAGTAATGAAGTTGCTGGTAAGTTTCTACTAATGTGATGGAATATAAACGGTTTCCCGGTAACAATACAATGGCAAACGTATATATCAAAATTATAATAAGGTTGATTTGAACGAAAAATCGAAGTTGACTTGCTGGAGCTGTGACAAAACTGACTATTGTGAAAAAGAATTGCAATGTTATTTTCGGTAATAACAACGCCAAAGGAACTAGCACAGATACGTGTTAAAACGTTTACTCAGGTTCCGAGTGTTTTCAGGTGCATAACTATATGCATCAATCTTTTCTTCCGTAGATGAAGTGCGGTTGGTTCATCCTCTCGTTTAAGGTGTTTTCAAGGATCTTGAAAGGTTTGAACGCAGATTGTAATCGTCAAGATACAAATGAGGTTTAAGATGAAATAAAGTGGCAAACTTAAAGAATTTTTTAGTTTCATATATTATAATCAATATTTTAATTCATTTTAATTGTCCAATGTTGGTAGTCCACGGTTAACAGTCCACAGTTAGTAATTCAATAATTCATATATAGTTTAATATATAATATTCGAATTAATTAATATGTGTCGTGACCCATTATATACATGTCTCAGACTCGATCACAACTCAAAGTATATATATTATTTAAGAATCAACCTCAACCCTGTATAGCTAACTCGATCATTACCGCATATAGAGTGTCTATAGTTATTCCAAATAATATATATAGATGCGTCGATATGATATGTCAAAACATTGTATACGTGTCCCGATATTTAAATGCGTAAATAACCGTATTTAAATGACGATAAATAAAGTGCATAAAATAAATAACAGAAATTAAATGAAGATAAATAAAATTACGAGAATATAAATTGCGATAAATAAATTGTGATAAATAAAATGTAATCAGTCATCTAGGAACAGTTAGCTAGGAACAGTTAGCGTAGATTCTTAACAAAATTTCTCATAGTTAATTTGTTTGTTTCTAACAAATTTTATTTTTGTACAATGTTTTCTTCATTATGCCACTTGTTAGATTCTGATAGATCAAGATTCAAATATGAAATTGAATGAAAATGGTTATTTTGCGGTGAACGGATACGTATATCGTTGGATGTAAGTAGGATAGTAAATGACTGTTGAATCAGATTCGAAGAATGTACAGTGTAACTTATTAATGTGAAATCTAAATATTCCTCGGGTATTGCCTACCCGTTAAAATATTTTCACCATTAACAGTTTGTACGAAAGAATTTTTAATTACAATCTTTACGAAAATATACTTACATATATATATTTTCTTCAGATGTAATCATGGATTTAATGAGTCAATATGATATTAGACTCATTTGATTTACTGTTAGAACAAGGATATATAATCTCTAAAACATTAGAGATTACATAATTGCCATGTCGAACGAAAATAATTGATGTAGATAGATTCGTAGAACGATGATTATGATCGAGGTACATAATGAGATGTTGAGGCATGTGATGTTGAAACTTGTGTTGTTGGTGGTACTGGTATTGATGTTGGTGGTACTGTTGGTGCCTGTGATGTTGTTGAAGCTGGTACGTTTTGCACCATATTTTTCAAGGCTACAACTCGGGCGCGAAGCTCGTTGACTTCTTCTATTACTCGGGATGATTGGCGGTTGGAACGAGCGGATGAATAAGATTCAGAATTTGAGATAGTATATAATCATGGCGAGATATCCGGGGAATGAGGGTGAAAATGGTGTTTCGAATTGGTTCGCCGGTGAGTGCTTCAGGTTCTTCACCAAGAGGTGAATTCGGTTGGTGGAAGGGATCGCCTTCTTCGCGTCTCCATTGATTAAGTCGAATACGAACCCATTAGATGAATTGGGGATGGCTGATTGGTTGATTCATTCTGGTGATGCTGCTTCCAGAGCTTAGGTGAACCTCCATATCGGAATAGCTGTCGGAATCTGAGGAATTAGAACTGGTTGAGGGGTTCATCTCGTACAATCAGTTGAAGGATTTTCGATAATAAATAGATTATAGGATGTAGATTAGTACCCTGCAATACATAATTTACATATGCATATATAATACTAAAATCCCATAAGTTACGAAGGAATCTACGAAAGCTGTCAGGCAAAGGTAACAATAACATATACGCTAAGATATGAATTTATCTATACACTGTCTATGTAATAGAGACAGTAAGACGTGTCTAGACTTTAAGGATGATAAGCAAATAATTTTCGACACTAAATGATAAGCAAAAATTTTGACATGCAGACACGGTCGAAGTCTAGACCCACTAATGCATCTAAACAACTATCAGTTAGATACACTAATGCAAGACCTGGTTCGCTTAGACCACCGCTCTGATACCACCTATAACTATTGGGGACGCATTGAAATGTCTCGTTCATATTGATTATAAACGTTCCATATTAATTGATTTCGTCGCGAGGTTTTGACCTCTATATGAGATGTTTTTTAAAGACTGCATTCATTTTTAAAAACAACCATAACCTTTATTTTATCTATAAAGGTTTAAAAAGCATTACGTAGATTATCAAATAATGATAATCTAAAATATACCGTTTACACACGACCATTACATAATGGATTACAATAAGAATATATTACATCAAAAATAAGTTTCTTGAATGCAGTTTTTACATAATATCATACAAGCATGGACTCCAAATCTTGTCCTTATTTTAGTATGCAACAGCGGAAGCTCTTAATAATCACCTGAGAATAAACATGCTTAAAACGTCAACAAAAATGTTGGTGAGTTATAGGTTTAACCTATATATCATCAAATCATAATAATAGACCACAAGATTTCATATTTCAATATACATCCCATACATAGAGATAAAAATCATTCATATGGTGAACACCTGGTAACCGACATTAACAAGATACATATAAGAATATCCCCTATCATTTCGGGAAATCCTTCGAACATGATAAAAATGAATTCGAAGTACTAAAGCATCCGGTACTTTGGATGGGGTTCGTTAGGCCCAATAGATCTATCTTTAGGATTCGCGTCAATTAGTAGATCGGTTTACTAATTCTTAGGCTACCAAGCAAAAGGGGCATATTCGGCTTCGATCATTCACCCATATAATGTAGTTTCATTTACTTGTGTCTATTTCGTAAAACATTTATAAAACTGCATGTATTCTCATCCCAAAATATTAGATTTTAAAAGTGGGACTATAACTCACTTTCACAGATTTTTACTTCGTCGAGAGTAAGACTTGGCCACTGGTCGATTCACGAACCTATAACAAATATATACATATATATATATATATATAAAAGTATGTTCAAAATATATTTACAATATTTTTAATACATTTTGATGTTTTAAGTTTATTAAGTCAGCTGTCCTCGTTAGTAACCTACAACTAGTTGTCCATAGTTAGATGTACAGAAATAAATTGATATATATTATCTTGAATCAATCCACGACCTAGTGTATACACGTCTCAGGCTAGATCACAACTCAAATTATATATATTTTTGGAATCAACCTCAACTCTGTATAGCTAACTCAAACATTACTGCATATAGAGTGTCTATGGTTGTTCCAAATAATATATATACATGGGTCGATATGATATGTCAAAACATTTGCATACGTGTCTATGGTATCTCAAGATTACATAATATATTAGAATACATGTATAATACAATATAAGTTAGCTAGGATATGATTTGTATAGAATTGTTACAATATTTCCCGTAGCTACAACAATCAAAAAATATCCAATCTTGTTTTACCCATAACTTCTTCGTTTTAAATCCGTTTTGAGTGAATTAAATTGCTATGGTTTCATATTGAACTCTATTTTATAAATCCAAGCAGAAAAAGTATAGGTTTATAGTCAGAAATATAAGTTACAAGTTGTTTTTGTAAGAGGTAGTCATTTCAGTCGAAAGAACGACGTCTTGATGACCATTTTGAAAAACATACTTCCACTTTGAGTTTAACCATGATTTTTGGATATAGTTTCATGTTCATAAGAAAAATAATTTCCCCATAAGAATAACTTTTAAATCAAAGTTTATCATAGTTTTTAATTACCAAACCCAAAACAGCACGCAGTGTTACTACGACGACGTATGTCCGGTTTTACGATGTTTTTCGTGTTTTCAGGTTTTAAATCATTAAGTTAGCATATCATATAGATATAGAACATGTGTTTAGTTGATTTTAAAAGTCAAATTAGAATGATTAACTTTTGTTTGCGAACAAGTTTAGAATTAACTAAACTATGTTCTAGTGATTTCAAGTTTAAACCTTAGAATAAGGTAGTTTTATATATATGAATCGAATGATGTTATGAACATCATTACTACCTCAGGTTTTGTGGATAAACCTACTGGAAATGAGAAAAATAGATCTAGCCTCAAAGGATCCTTGGATGGCTTGAAAGTTCTTGAAGCAGAATCATGACACGAAAACAAGTTCAAGTAAGATTTCCACTCGAAATAAGATTGTTATAGTTATAGAAATTGAATCAAAGTTTGAATATGAGTATTACCTTGTATTAGAAAGATATATTATTGTAAATAAGAAAGATTTCTTGAGGTTGGATGATCACTTTACAAGATTGAAAGTAAGCTAACAAACTTGGAAGTATTCTTGATTTTATGAAACTAGAACTTATAGAATTTATGAAGAACACTTAGAACTTGAAGATAGAACTTGAAAGAGATCAATTAGATGAAGAAAATTGAAGAATGAAAGTGTTTGTGGGTGTTTTTGTTCGTTGGTATATGGATTAGATATAAAGGATGTGTAATTTTGTTTACATGCAAATAAGTCATGAATGATTACTAATATTTTTTTAATTTTATGAGATATTTCATGCTAGTTGCCAAATAATGGTTCCTACATGTGTTAGGTGACTCACATGGGCTGCTAAGAGCTGATCATTGAAGTGTATATACCAATAGTACATACATCTAAAAGCTATGTATTGTACGAGTACGAATACGGGTGCATACGAGTAGAATTGTTGATGAAACTGAACGAGGATGTAATTGTAAGCATTTTTGTTAAGTAGAAGTATTTTGATAAGTGTCTTGAAGTCTTTCAAAAGTTTATGAATACATATTAAAACACTACATGTATATACAATTTAATTGAGTCGTTAAGTCATCGTTAGTCGTTACATGTAAATGTTGTTTTGAAACCTTTAGGTTAACGATCTTGATAAATATTGTTAACCCATTGTTTATTATATCTAAAGAGATGTTAAATTATTACATTATCATGATATTATGATATATTAATATATCTTAGTATGATATATATACAGTTAAATGTTGTTACAACGATAATCATTACATATATGTCTCGTTTCGAAATCATTAAGTTAGTAGTCTTGTTTTTACATATGTAGTTCATTGTTAATACACTTAATGACATGTTTACTTATCATTTATCATGATTAAAAATAGTGTATCAATATATTAATATGATTCATATGTATTTAGTAAGATGTTGTTATAACGATAATCGTTATATATATCGTTTCGAGTTTCTTAATTAAATAAACTCAATTTTATGTATATAATTCATTGTTAAAATACCTAATGAGATACTTACTTATCATAATATCATGTTTATATATATAATCATATATATTTCATCATATAGTTTTTACAAGTTTTAACGTTCGTGAATCACCGGTCAACTTGGGTGGTCAATTGTCTATATGAAACCTATTTCAATTAATCAAGTCTTAACAAGTTTGATTGCTTAACATGTTAGAAAAACTTAATCATGTAAATAACAATTTCATTTAATATATATAAACATGGAAAAGTTCGGGTCACTACAGTACCTACCCGTTAAATAAATTTCGTCCCGAAATTTTAAGCAGTTGGAGGTGTTGGCGTATCTTTTGGAAATAAGTGCGGGTATTTCTTCTTCATCTGATCTTCTCTTTCCCAGGTGAACTCGGGTCCTCTACGAGCATTCCATCGAACTTTAACAATTGGTATCTTGTTTTGCTTAAGTCTTTTAACCTCACGATCCATTATTTCGACGGGTTCTTCGACGAATTGAAGTTTTTCGTTGATTTGGATTTCGTCTAACGGAATAGTGAGATCTTCTTTAGCAAAACATTTATTCAAATTTGAGACGTGGAAAGTGTTATGTACAGCCGCGAGTTGTTGTGGTAATTCAAGTCGGTAAGCTACTGGTCCGACACGATCAATAATCTTGAATGGTCCTATATACCTTGGATTTAATTTCCCTCGTTTACCAAATCGAACAACGCCTTTCCAAGGTGCAACCTTAAGCATGACCATCTCTCCAATTTCAAATTCTATATCTTTTCTTTTAATGTCGGCGTAGCTCTTTTGTCGACTTTGGATGGTTTTCAACCGTTGTTGAATTTGGATGATCTTCTCGATAGTTTCTTGTATTATCTCCGGACTCGTAATCTGTCTATCCCCCACTTCACTCCAACAAATCAGAGACCTGCACTTTCTACCATAAAGTGCTTCAAATGGCGCCATCTCAATGCTTGAATGGTAGCTGTTGTTGTAGGAAAATTCTGCTAACGGTAGATGTCGATCCCAACTATTTCCGAAATCAATAACACATGCTCGTAGCATGTCTTCAAGCATTTGTATCGTCTTTTCGCTATGCCCATCAGTTTGCGGATGATAGGCAGTACTCATGTCTAGACGAGTTCCTAATGCTTGCTGTAATGTCTGCCAGAATCTTGAAATAAATCTGCCATCCCTATCAGAGATAATAGAGATTGGTATTCCATGTCTGGAGACAACTTCCTTCAAATACAGTCGTGCTAACTTCTCTATCTTGTCATCTTCTCTTATTAGCAGGAAGTGTGCTGATTTGGTGAGACGATCAACTATTACCCAAATAGTATCAAAACCACTTGCAGTCCTCAGCAATATAGTGATGAAATCCATGGTAATATTTTCCCATTTCCATTCTGGGATTTCGGGTTGTTGAAGTAGACCTGATGGTTTCTGATGCTCAGCTTTGACCTTAGAACACGTCAAATATTCTCCTACGTATTTAGCAACATCGGCTTTCATACCCGGCCACCAAAAATATTTCTTGAGATCCTTGTACATCTTTCCCGTTCCAGGATGTATTGAGTATCTAGTTTTATGAGATTCTCTAAGTACCATTTCTCTCATATCTCCAAATTTTGGTACCCAAATCCTTTCAGCCCTATACCGGGTTCCGTCTTCCCAAATAAAGATGCTTCTCCGATCCTTTGGGTATTTCATCCTTTAAATTTCCCTCTTTTAAAACTCCTTGTTGCGCCTCCTTTATTTGAGTAGTAAGGTTAGTGTGAATTATTATATTCATAGCTTTTACTCGAATGGGTTCTCTGTCCTTTCTGCTTAAGGCGTCGGCTACCACATTTGCCTTCCCCGGGTGATAACGAATCTCAAAGTCGTAATCATTCAACAATTCAATCCATCTGCACTGCCTCATGTTCAGTTGTTTCTGATTAAATATGTGTTGAAGACTTTTATGGTCGGTATATATAATACTTTTGACCCCATATAAGTAGTGCCTCCAAGTCTTTAATGCAAAAATAACCGCGCCTAATTCCAAATCATGCGTCGTATAATTCTGCTCGTAAATCTTCAATTGTCTAGACGCATAAGCAATTACTTTCGTTCGTTACATTAATACACAACTGAGACCTTGCTTTGAGGCGTCACAATATATCACAAAATCATCATTCCCTTCAGGTAATAACAATATAGGTGCCGTAGTTAACTTTTTCTTCAACAATTGAAACGCTTTTTCTTGTTCATCTTTCCATTCAAATTTCCTCCCTTTATGTGTTAATGCAGTCAAGGGTTTTGCTATTTTGGAAAAATCTTGGATGAATCTCCTGTAATAACCAGCTAGCCCAAAAAATTGGCGTATGTGTTTCGGAGTTTTCGGAGTTTTAGGGATTTCCCACTTTTCAACGATTTCAATCTTTGCTGGATCCACCTGAATACCTTCTTTATTCACTATATGACCGAGGAGTTGAACTTCTTCCAACCAAAATGCACACTTTGAAAATTTAGCGTACAGTTTTTCTTTTCTCAGCTACTCTAGCACTTTTCTCAAATGTTCTTCGTGCTCTTGATCATTCTTCGAGTAAATAAGTATGTCATCGATGAAAACAATGACAAACTTGTCAAGATATGGCCCACACACTCAGTTCATAAGGTCCATGAACACAGCTGGTGCGTTAGTTAATCCAAACGGCATAACCATAAACTCGCAATGACCGTAACGCGTCCTAAAAGCAGTCTTCGGAATGTCATCCTCTTTCACCCGCATTTGGTGATATCCAGAACGTAAATCGATCTTCGAATAAACTGACGAGCCTTGTAGTTAATCAAATAAGTCGTCGATTCTCGGTAATGGGTAACGGTTCTTGATGGTAAGTTTGTTCAACTCTCGGTAGTCGATACACAACCTGAATGTACCATCTTTCTTCTTGACAAACAGAACAGGAGCTCCCCATGGTGATGTACTTGGTCGAATGAAACCACGCTCTAAAAGTTCCTGTAACTGACTTTGTAATTCTTTCATTTCGCTGGGTTTGAGTCTGTATGGAGCACGAGCTATTGGTGCAGCTCCTGGTACAAGGTCTATTTGAAATTCAACGGATCGATGTGGGGGTAATCCCGGTAATTCTTTCGGAAATACATCGGAAAATTCTTTTGTGATGGGAACATCACTGATGTTCTTTTCTTCAGGTTTAACTTCCTCGATGTGTGCTAGAATGACGTAACAACCTTTTCTTATTAGTTTTTACGCCTTCAAACTACTAATAAGATTTAACTTCATGTTGTTCTTTTCTCCGTACACCATTAAAGGTTTTCCTTTTTCACGCATAATACGAATCGCATTTTTGTAACAAACGACCTCTGCTCTTACTTTCTTCAACCAATCCATGCCAATTATTTCATCAAAACTCCCTAACTCGACTGGTATTAAATCAATTTTAAACGTTTCATCAACCAGTTTAATTTCTCTATCCCGTCATATATTATCTGCTGAAATTAATTTACCATTTGCTAATTCGAGTAAAAATTTATTATCCAAAGGCGTCAACGGGCAACTTAATTTAGCACAAAATTCTCTACTCATATAGCTTCTATCGGCACCCGAATCAAATAAAACATAAGCAGATTTATCGTCAATAAGAAACTTACCCGTAACAAGCTTCGGGTCTTCCTGTGCTTCTGCCGCATTAATATTGAAAACTCTTCCACGGCCCTGCCCATTAGTATTCCCCTAATTCGGGAAATTTCTAATAATGTGGCCTGGTTTTCCACATTTATAACAAACAGCGTTGGTATTACTTGCTCCGACACTATTCGTTCCGGCATTACTTGTTCCGACACTATTTCTTCCTTTAGTTTTGTTAAACTTTGGTCCGTAGACCTCACACTTTGTTGTGCTATGACCATTTCTTTTACACCTGTTACAAAATGTCGTGCAAAACCCCTGATGATTTTCTTCACACCTATGACATGGCTGTTTTTGGTTTTTGTTGCCGTTGTTATTATTGAGGTTGTTGTTACGATTGTTATTGTTGTTGAAACGGTTGTTGTAGTTGTTGTTGTTATTGTTGGGATGATTGTTTTAATTATTGTTAGGATTGAGGTTATTGTTGCGATTGTTGTTGCGGTTGTTGGGATAGTTGTTGCGATTGTGGTTGTAATTGTTATTGTTGTTGTACTGGTGACTCTTGTCACCGTTTTCCTCCCACTTCCTCTTGAGTTGTTTCGTGTTAGCTTCTTCGGCCACCTGCTCTTTAATTCTTCCCTCAATCTGATTTATGAGTTTATGAGCCATTCGACTTGCCTTTTGTATGGAAGCGGGCTCGTGTGAACTCACATCTTCTTGAATCCTTACTGGTAACCCTTTTACAAACGCATCGATCTTCTCTTCTTCATCTTCGAACGCTCCCAGACACAATAGGCACAACTCTGTGAATCGTCGTTCATATATGGTAATGTCCAACCCTTGTGTTCGTAACTCTCTAAGCTCTACCTTGAGTTTATTGACTTCGTTTCTAGGACGGTACTGCTCGTTCATCAATTGCTTGAAAGTTGACCACGGTAGTGCGTAAGTAGCATTTTGTCCTACCTGTTTAAGATAGGTGTTCCACCACGTTAACGCAGTACCTGTGAAGGTATGCGTAGCGTACTTAACTTCGTCCTCTTCAGTACACTTACTTATGGCAAACACCGATTCGACTTTCTCGGTTCACCGTTTCAATCCAATTGGTCCTTCGGTTCCATCAAATTCCAAAGGTTTGCTGGCAGTGAATTCTTTGTAGGAGCATCCTACACGATTTCTTGCGCCGTTAGCTGCATTGCGAGATTCAGAGTTATTGTTGGTATGTAGCGCAGCCTGTACTGCGACTATGTTTACAGCAAGAAAGGTACGAAATTCCTCTTCGCTCATATTCATGGTGTGTCGATTAGTCGGTGCCATTTCCTTCAAAATAGCCAACTGAATCGAGTTAATCATACAGAATATTAAGAGTAGTTAATAGTATTTCGTAGCATAATATGAACTCATTTATAAAAGCTTTTTCTTCATATTAGCGTTTTATAAGTTTAAATTCGGGTACTACCTACCCGTTAAGTTCATACTTAGTAGCTAATATACAATTCAACTACTACAATTCCATATGAAAAACTGATTATAATAATATATCACATACAAATATTCTTCAAACTTACAACATCGCTATATTACATATAACATGAAATATAGTACACTTTGATACAGGACAGTTTTGAAGATAAATCTAGTTAATACGTGATAGTACTCCAAATGAACATATATTTAGTATCAATATCCTTCCAATATGTAAAGTTTTTAGTTGCAATTGTTCTATTTACAAGTGATATTCGTTTAAATAATAAAAGGTGAAGACAAAAGACAAATTCGACGAATTGAAGATGCAAACGACCAAAAAGCTCAAAAGTACAAAATACAATCAAAGAGGTTCCAATTATTGAAAAGAAACGTCTCAGAATTACAAGAGTACAAGATTCAAAACGCAAAGTACAAGATATTAAATTGTACGCAAGGACGTTCGAAAATCCGGAACCGGGACCAGAGTCAACTCTCAACGCTCGACGCAACGGACTAAAAATTACAAGTTAACTATGTATATAAATATAATATAATATATAATTAATTATATAAATTATATATATATATATTATATTTATATATTAAAACCGTCGGCAAAGAAGATCCAAAAAGGAATGAGCTGTAAAAGCAAACTCCGCGACTTGCGGAGTTTGAAGGGCAAAAATACCGCGACTCGCGGAGCCCCAAATTCTGAAAATGCCTATAAAAGCTCGCGCATTCTGAACGTTTTATATATCCTTTAATCTCTCTATCTAAACGTGTGTGTATATATATATATATATATATATATATATATATATATATATATATATATATATATATATATATATATATAAATATATATATTTTAATTTTAATTTTAATTTTAATTTCTAATAATAAGGGTATGTTAGCGAATGTTGTAAGGGTGTAAGTCAAAATTCTGTCCGTGTAACGCTACGCTATTTTTAATCATTGTAAGTTATGTTCAACCTTTTTAATTTAGTATCTCGTAGCTAAGTTATTATTATGCTTATCTAATCCGAAGTAATCATGATGTTGGGCTAAAAATATATAAATTTGGGTAATTGGGCTTTGTACCATAATTGGGGTTTGGACAAAAGAACGACACTTGTGGAAATTAGACTATGGGCTATTAATGGGCTTTATATTTGTTTAACTAAATGATAGTTTGTTAACTTTAATATAAAGATTTACAATTGGATGTCCCTATAAATAACCATATACACTCAATCGGACACGATGGGCGGGGTATTTATATGTACGAATAATCGTTCATTTAACCGGACACGGGAATGTATTAATAGTCACTAGAATTATTAAAACAGGGGTGAAATTATGTACAAGGATACTTGGCATAATTGATAACAAAGTATTAAAACCTTGGGTTACACGCAGTCGATAACCTGGTGTAATTATTAAACAAAGTATTAAAATCTTGTTACAGTTCAAGTCCCCAATTAGTTAGAATATTTGACTTCGGGTATAAGGATAATTTGACGAGGATATTCGCACTTTATATTTATGACTGATGGACTGTTATGGACAAAAACCAGACGGACATATTGAATAATCCAGGACAAAGGACAATTAACCCATGGGCATAAAACTAAAATCCATACGTCAAACATCATGATTACGGAAGTTTAAATAAGCATAATTCTTTTATTTCATATTTAATTTCCTTTATTTTATAGTATTTAATTGCACTTCTAATTATCGCACTTTTATTTATTGTTATTTAATTGCACTTTTAATTATCGTACTTTTTAATTATCGCAATTTTATTTTATCTCACTTTTATTTATAGCAATTTCATTATCGTTATTTACTTTACGCTTTAAATTAAGTCTTGTATTTATTTTTAATATTTTACATTAGGTTTTAACTGCGACTAAAGTTTTAAAAATTGACAAACCGGTCATTAAACGGTAAAAACCCCCCTTTATAATACTAATATTACTTATTTATATATTTGTATTTTTATAAATTAAAACTAATATAGCGTTAAGCTTTGTTTAAAGATTTTCCCTGTGGAACGAACCGGACTTACTAAAAACTACATTACTGTACGATTAGGTACACTGCCTATAAGTGTTGTAGCAAGTTTTAAGTATATCCATTTTATAAATAAATAAATATCTTGTGTAAAATTGTATCGTATTTAATAGTTTTTCCTAGTAAAATAAAAGCTATTTCATATACACCTCTGCGCATATCAAGTATTTTTGCCGCCGATGTCGGGGAGCGCCGAAGCGAAACGCCACATAAAAAAAAGAGATTTTTATTAAGTTTTATTTAGTTTTTGTAAAAATACATTTTAAATATTAAAAAATATAAAAATTTAAAAACCGAAAATATATATATATATATATATATATATATATATATATATATATATATATATAAATCTATTTTTAAGTTTTTTATTTATAAAATTATAAAGTATTTCTATATAAGTTTTATAAAAATATAATTATTAAAAACAGAAAAATATATAAAATATAATTTAAAAAAAACTACAGAACCTGTCGAACGAAACTTGTGCATTTAAAATTTTAACCTCCGTGACTCGCAGGTTTATTTGGTACGTGGCACCACAACTCGCGGAGCCGCCTGACGCGTATGACCAGAACCCTAATCTGCATTAATTACGGAGTATTATTTATTATTATTAATTAATTTGTATTTAGGGTTAAATATTTAATTCATTTAGTATTTAATTTAAGTTTTAATTAATTTGTAATATTAAGTTTAATTAGTTTTATTAATATATAAAAATTAATACTTTTATAATATAAATATATAAAAATAATATTTTTATAAAATTAAATATTTTTATCAATTTTAATCTTATTTTTATTTTATTTTATTTTTTTAATCGTTTATTCGTAATTTTTGTATTTTTATCATTCGTATTTACTTTTAAGATATAGTTTTTACCATAGTTATTTTTATTTCTAGATTTTTAGGCTTTGCCGTAAAATCTCTTAAGTGCTTTCTCTTTAGACTAAGATTTAGGTGCTTTAGAATTTTGCGACGCCTTTTTAAGTTTTAGTACCTTTTTAAGTTATTGCCATTTGGAATATAGTTTTACTTGTAAGCTTTAATATTTTTAGACGCAACTTTTAATTCTTAGTTTTTAGTTCTTTTTTTTAAGTTTCAACGCGCTACTTTCTTACTTTCATTTTTCGACGCCTTTTACCTATGTATCAATTATCACTCCAATTAGTAATCTCAATTTGTAATTTTAATTTTAAGTTAGTGATAATAATAAGGTTGGGTTAGTCGAGTGTTTTAAAGTTTCATAGTCACTCTTTTTCTTTCTTATTTTTCGACACCTTTTATTTTTCAACCCTTTTCTTTTTCGACCTTTTTTGACGCGCTCTTTTTTCTTTCTTATTTCTCGCCATTCTAGTTTTTAGGACTTAGAATTTTCTCTATTTCTTATCTAAATTTCTTTAAATTACGAAAATTTATTTTAAGTGGTTAAATTGATAGACATCAAAATTTTCTGGTTCGTAGTAATAGTTGGATTTGTACGTGGACCGGGTTATTGGAGCCAAACAGTACTCAATTATATTGAGACCAAACGAATCCTGCCCCTCTGCTGCATCTTTTGGTTATTCGAAACGTGGGCAAAATCAGAAAAGTCTATTAATTGGATAACTTATATAATTTTTCTTTCCTTTTAAAAACTAATAGGATATTCAGTGAATGCACCGAGCATGACGTTCACCACCTTTTGTACGTTCACCACCTGTAACCAGATCAAGACATCTAGCAAATATTGTCGCCGTTGATTTTCCTTTAGAATCGTCATCCAGTCGACCAAATACTCCAATTCAAATTTCCGATAATCCATTTTTTGAACCCGACCTCACAATTGAGAATCCGGAGAAAATTCAGGGACGATTCATAAATCCTGAACCATTAATTTTTCCTCCGGAACCACCAATCATTCAAACAGAGATTGTTGAGGAACGAACCATTAAATCAGGATCCTCTAGTGATTCAGATTCAACAAATTCAATTATGGAGAATCTGGAACCTTTAAGTATGGAAGATCGAATGCGAGCTAAACGCACTGGTCAAGGTCATGCAATTACTCATCCTGACATTAATGCGCCAGATTATGAAATCAAAGGACAAATTCTACATATGGTGACTAATCAATGCCAATTTAGTGGTGCGCCGAAGGAAGATCCAAATGAACATCTTCGTACCATTAATAGGATCTGCATACTATTTAAAATCCGAGAAGTTGAGGATGAACAGATATATCTCATGTTATTTCCCTGGACTTTAAAGGGAGAAGCCAAAGATTGGTTGGAATCGTTACCTGAAGGGGCGATTGATACATGGGACGTTTTAGTTGAAAAATTTCTTAAACAATTCTTTCCGGCATCTAAAGCCGTAAGACTTCAAGGAGAAATTGTTACGTTCACACAGAAGCCGAATGAAACTCTATATGAGGCGTGGACAAGATTTGGAAAGTTATTAAGAGGATGTCCGCAACATGGTTTAGACACTTGTCAAATAGTACAAATATTCTACCAAGGATGCGACATCACTACAAGGAAAGACATCGACATAGCAGCTGGTGGTTCTATTATGAAGAAAACCGAAACTGATGCTTACAAAATTATTGATAACACTGCTTCCCACTCACATGAGTGGCACCAAGAAAAAGATATCGTTAGATCATCTAAAGCAGCTAGAGCCGATTCTAGCCATGACTTTGATTCCATTTCCGCAAAGACGAGAGACGAATGGAAAAGATGACTAAAGATATACACTCAATACGAATTAGTTGTGAGCAGTGTGGAGGACCACATTTGACAAAAGATTGTCTCAGTATTGAACTTACAATGGAACAAAGAGAGAATATTTCATACATAAACCAAATGCCTGGAAATAATTATCAGAATAATTATCAACCGCCAAGACCAATTTACAATCAAAACCAGAATTATAACCGAAATATTCCATACAACAACCAACAAGGTCCTAGTAATCAACAAGTATCCAACAATACTTACAATCAGCAAAGACCTAATTTTCAAAACAAACCACCACAAACCGATGATAAAAAGCTGAATTTAGAAAATATGATGACGAAGCTAGTTGAAACTCAAACACAGTTTTTCACATCTCAAAATCAAACTAATGAACAAAATGCTCAAATATTTAGAAATCAACAAGCTTCTATTCAAAATCTGGAACAAGAAGTAAGTAACCTAGCAAGGTTAATAGGTGAAAGAAAACCGGGAAGTCTACCTAGTGATACAAATGCTAACCCCCGGAATGAAACAGCTAAAGCCATTACCACAAGAAGTGGTACAACACTTAAACCACCTGAAATACCTGTAATTTCTGATGAAGCTATTCCTACTTCACAAGAACCACAACCTGATCAAGATAAAGAAAAAGAACCGGTAGTTGAAAAGGTTAATGAAGATAACACAGTTAAGGCAAAACCTTATGTTAAACCATACCAACCACCACTTCCTTACCCAAGTAAATTGAGAAAAGAAAGACTTGAAGCTGAGCAATCCAAATTCTTGGATATGTTTAAACAAATAAATGTCAATCTTCCTTTCATTGATGTAATTTCAGGAATGCCTAGTTATGCTAAATTTCTGAAAGATCTAATATCGAATAGAAAGAAAATGGAAGAACTCTCGGCCGTTACTATGAATGCTAATTGTTCAACAGTGCTGTTGAATAAGATACCAGAAAAACTATCTGATCCAGGAAGTTTCACAATTCCATGTTTTCTGGGTAGTCTTAGTTCAATAGAAGCATTGGCAGATTTAGGTGCTAGTATAAATTTAATGTCGTATTCACTATACACTAAACTAGACCTTAGAGAATTGAAACCAACAAGAATAAGCATACAACTAGCCTATCGATCAATAAAATATCCTAGAGGGATAATGGAGAACATGCTAGTTAAAGTTGGTACTTTAGTATTTCCAGTAGATTTTGTTATTCTGGACATGGAAGAAGATTCTCAAGTTCCTCTCATATTAGGAAGACCATTCTTAAATACGGCTAAAGCAATGATAGACGTGTTTGGTAAGAAACTGACCCTAAGTATAGAGGATGAGAGTGTTACCTTTTCAGTTGATAAAGCAATGCAACAACCGCAATCTGCAGATGATACATGTTATTATATTCAAACTATAGATTCACATGCAGAATTATTAGAAGAATTTCCAGAATTACAAGGAACAGGAGAATGTTCTTTAGGAGAAGGAACTGAACCAATTGATGAAACTGAAATGTTAGCTACACTAATGGCTAATGGATATGAACCAACAACAGAAGAAATTCAAATGCTAAAAGAAGAAGACAGATATCGATATAAATCATCGATAGAAGAACCACCAACATTAGAGTTAAAGCCACTTCCAAACCATTTGGAATATGCTTATTTACTTGGTGAATCTGAATTACCCATAATAATATCGTCTTCTCTTACTGAAAATGAGAAATCACAACTCATTTCTGTGTTAAAAGCTCATAAACCAGCCATTGCATGGAAGATTCATGATATTAAGAGAATAAGTCCTTCGTATTGCACACATAAAATCCTTATGGAAGAAGGTCATAAAACGTATGTGCAATGCCAACGAAGACTAAATCCTAATATGCAAGATGTTGTTAAGAAAGAAATTATTAAACTGCTTGATGCAGGTTTAATTTATCCAATTTCTGATAGTCCATGGGTAAGCCCAGTTCAATGCGTACCTAAGAAGGGTGGCATGACTGTCATCACAAATGAAAAAAATGAGCTTATTCCTACTAGGACTGTAACAGGATGGCGTGTGTGTATTGATTATAGAAAATTAAATGACGCCACCAGAAAAGATCACTTTCCCTTACCTTTTATTGATTAAATGTTGGAAAGATTAGCCGGAAACAGTTACTATTGTTTTCTTGATGGTTTTTCCGGATATTTTCAAATTCCAATAGCACCCGAAGATCAAGAGAAAACCACGTTCACGTGCCCTTATGGTACTTTTGCTTACAAACACATGCCATTTGGACTTTGCAACGCCCCTGCAACCTTTCAAAGGTGCATGATGGCAATTTTTCACGACATGATAGAAGAATGCATGGAAGTTTTCATGGATGACTTTTCAGTCTTCGGTGATACATTTGAATCATGTTTAGTTAATCTTGAACGAATGCTTATTAGATGCGAACAATCAAATCTAGTACTTAATTGGGAGAAATGTCATTTCATGGTTAAAGAAGGCATCGTTCTTGGTCATAAAATTTCAAAGGAAGGAATTGAAGTAGATAGAGCTAAAGTAGATGTAATTGCTAAACTTCCACATCCCACCAATGTTAGAGGAGTTAGGAGTTTTCTAGGGCATGCCGGTTTTTACCGACGTTTTATAAAAGATTTTTCTAAAATTGCTACTCCTATGAATAAACTCCTAGAAAAGGATGCTCCATTCATCTTTTCAGATGAATGCATCAAATCTTTTAATATTCTTAAAGAAAAACTCACTAATGCGCCGATCATGATAACTCCAAATTGGAATCTACCGTTTGAACTTATGTGCGATGCAAGTGATTTTGTAATGGGAGCCGTTTTAGGACAAAGGATTGAAAAACTATTTCAACCTATATATTATGCTAGTAAGACGTTACAAGGAGCACAAACAAATTACACAACTATTGAAAAAGAACTCATTGCTATTGTCTTTGCTTTTGACAAATTTCATTCATATCTCGTTCTAGCTAAAACGGTGGTCTATACCGACCATTCTGCTCTTAGGTACCTATTTTCGAAACAAGATGCCAAACCAAGATTAATCCGTTGGATCTTACTCTTACAAGAGTTTGATATTGGAATCCGAGATAAAAGAGGAGCAGAAAATCTCGCCGCTATTCATCTTTCTCGTCTTGAAAATCCCGAATTAGAAGTTCTAAATGAATCGGCCATACAAGACAACTTTCCTGATGAATATCTATTGAAGATAGATTATAATGAAATACCATGGTTTGCAGACTATGCAAACTACTTAGTATGTGGATTCCTTGAAAAAGGATTGTCGTACCAAAAACGAAAGAAATTCTTCAGTGATATAAAACAATATTTCTGGAAAGATCCACATCTGTTTAAAAGTTGTCCCGATGGAATAATACGCCGATGTGTATTCGGAGATGAAGCCAATCAAATCTTAAACCATTGTTACACAAGACCAACAGGAGGGCATTATGGGCCTCAACTAACAGCAAGAAAAGTTTATGATGCTGGATTCTATTGGCCTACAATTTACAAAGACGCACACCTTCTTTGTAAATCCTGTGATGCTTGTCAAAGGGCCGAAAAAATAAGTCAACGTGATGAAATGCCACAAAATGTCATTCAAGTATGTGAAGTATTTGACATTTGGGGTATTGACTTTATGGGTCCATTTCCAAAATCTCATAATAATCTCTACATTCTCGTTGCCATTGATTATGTATCTAAATGGGCGAAAGCACAAGCTCTCCCAACTAATGATGCATGAGTTGTAGTCAACTTTTTAAAACGTCTTTTTGCAAGGTTTGGAACACCGAAAGCTTTAATAAGTGATCGGGGAACTCATTTTTGTAATAATCAACTTGAGAAAGTTCTCAAAAGATATGGAGTAACTCATAAAATCTCCACCGCTTATCATCCACAGACGAGTGGACAAGTTGAAAATACCAACCGAGCTTTAAAACGTATTTTAGAAAAAACCGTAGGATCAAATCCGAAGGAATGGTCCATTAAGTTGGAGGATGCACTCTGGGCTTTTAGAACAGCCTACAAAACTCTAATTGGAACCACACCTTTCAGACTCGTTTATGGAAAAGCATGTCATCTTCTAGTAGAAATTGAACACAAAGCATTTTGGGCTTTGAAGACATGTAATCTTGATTTACATGAAGCCGGACGTCTGCGATTAAGTCAACTAAATGAATTAGAAGAATTAAGACAAGAAGCATAGGAAAATTCGTTAATCTATAAGGAAAGAACAAAGAAATGGCATGATAAAAGAATCAGAAGTTCAAAAGAATTTAAAGAAGGAGACAGAGTTCTTCTTTTCAATTTACGATTCAAGCTATTTCCTGAAAAATTGAAATCAAGATGGTCTGGACCATTCATAGTCAAAAGAGTTTTCCCGTACGGAACAGTAGAATTAATAAATTCAAATGGGATTGAATTTAAGGTTAATGGTCACAGAGTTAAACATTACATAGATAATCCGATGGAAGTTGACAACGAAGTTAATCACAATTTCGATACCACCGCTAACTAAGTGTGGGGAGAATCAAGTCTTTAAAGGATAATATGTATTTCTGTTAGAGTTAGATTTTCTGTTTTCGTGTAGTTCTCGAAAATGGAACCCGAATGGTTTTTCCCTAGCAGACCCTAAAGAACTAGTCTTCTCCCCCCATTCTGAATTTTTATTTTTTTTTAGGTTTTTACGAAATAAAGACTTCCTGTGAACTAAACCATGGTCTAATGCTACACGCTTTGATTACTAAACGTAATAATGACACAGTTCCGAGTGAACTGGTATCAGTAATCAGAGAAAAATTGGACGGAGTAAGAAAAGAATCCAGATGCGAAGATAATAAGTTACAATTTGGTAAAGGAAAATCAAAATCCGCAGCGAAAAGAAGAGCACGGCACCTTGAAAGATGTCACAAATGCGGAAAATGGTCACACGAAGGTAAATGTTCAAATAATCAAACCTATTCACACACCGAATTTGTTACTTTATGCAGAGATGGACCGTTCATATGTTTAGAAGAAAAAACTTTAAATGCTCGAGGTTACGCCTATGTAGCCATGGAAAATCAATTAGTCCGACTATCTTATGAGTGGGCTAGAGCATATCACTAAGAAATCTATTTCATAGGTAAGTCTGTACAGTTTTTATTTTTATTTTTATTTTTAACCTTTTGATAATAAACGCTAATTTGTTCGCTATAAAGTATTAAATTGGTATTCAATGAAATTAGGTCTTGTGACCGAAATTGTTGATATCATACAAAAAAAAAAAATTTATTACATCACTGCGAAATTTAACGTTTATTCTTAAGGTATAAATATCTTTAATCAATCAACCCAAAATATTTCAAAAATTCGTCATGAGTTAAATTAGGTCATGGAACCGAAATTACTTTACCGAAAAGAGGGGCGCATATTTTTGATAATATTTGATTGATTAAAGTGGGATAAAAGCCAAAAAGATTTTTAATTTTATTTTTACCATATTTTTAAAATTAATATTAAATTAATATTGTGCAATTTTTAAAATTAATATATTTAAAATTGTAAATATTTGAAAAATTAATATTTTTAATATAAGTTTGTATGTATAAAAATAAAAATATAATTTAAGTTTGGTGTGAATTTTTAAAATATGAATTTTTAATTTTATGCATTTTAAATTTAAGTTTGGTGTGAATTTAAAAAAACAAAAATTTACTTTATTTCGCTAAGTTAAAAATATGATTTTTAAAATTCGTCGTGAGTTGAAGACTAGGTCTTTGAACCGAAATTGCTTTACCCGAGGGAGGGACGAGAACTTTTATTATCATTATTTTTAATCTTATTGAATTAAAGTATGCCAAAAACATTAAAAAACTCATAAATCTTTGCTTTTAAAACCGCGCTTTAAATTGACAAATTTTAAAATTTTGTCTAGGGACGGACTAGGACATCGTTCCGAAACGACCTCGCCCTAAATAACAAGGGAAACAAAATTTTAGAATTAATTAATTAATTGTTTTATAAGTTAAGGTTTTTATAAAAAAAAAAAATACAAACACCGCGACTCGCGGAGTTTGTAATGGGTAAACACCGCGACTCGCGGAGTTTGCAAAATCCAGAAGAAAAAAAAACGGCCGAACAGATCAGTATCCACACAAACACCCCACAAAACTGCGAAAACAAACACGAAAAACACACATAAAATCGAATTTTTTCACCATTTTTCAACAAATCTTTAACAAAATCATGTTGAGAAGGATGCTATCAAGGAATTGCTCAAGGAAAACGGTAAATTTCTACACCTAAACACCATTTAATCCGAAAATTAGTGTTCTTGAACAAATTTATACCCAATTCGATTTTGATGCTTTTTAGTGTAATTATACTTAAATTGTTTATGTATTATGCTTGTATAACCTAGATTGATGCTATTTAACATGATTAGAAGCCTTAAACTTCAAATTTTGAGTAATTTAGGGTTTGTGTTCTTGAGCAATTTGGGGCTTTTTGATATAAACAGGTTATGGCCGATTTTTATCATGAATTATTGCTAAATTAAGTAGTGTAACATGTTTAGGTAATTAAATGATCCAAACTTTGAGCCTAAACATGATTTTTGAGAATTAAAGTGGACTTTTTCAAGTCTAAAATTCATGAACTTGATTTTTGAGAGATAATGCCATTTGAAACTTGTTTAATTGGTAATAATGATTATTTTGACATGTTATTTGAGTTGAATGCTTATGAACTTGGCGAACATTTTCGTATATGCTTAATAGAAAAAGTGTAGATTTGATAAAAATATGAAAATGAGCATAAGTTTGATATAAATTGAACATGTCATTGTAATTATTTTGATTGATGATTTTGCTGACACTAATGCATATTTGGATGCACAAAAATTGTGTTTGATGTGTTTTTCATCCCAAGCTCGCATTGCTCCTCCTGAGAATGCGGAACAACAGGATGTTGATAACTATTACAAACAAGATATACCTCATCAAGTTATGACATTTTCAGATATGCACGTGGAAGATTTGCACCCGAACTTGAGATTAGACAGACGTTGGATAGATTATCCAAAATACCAAAGGGGCTTGCACACTCTTCATTCTAAAGCTGTTGAAGTACCAAGGGTAATAGAATGGGAACCATTAGAGGTAGTGCAATTGGCCGAGCCAATTAGAGAATTACTTACACAGAGGTATGGTAATTCTACTTTTAACGATTGGGTACGATTATTCAACATGCGTAGACCTGTATATAAAGTATGGTGTGAAGAATTATTGTGTAGTATAGAAATAAATGATCGGGTAGCTAGTTTAACCGATCGAACTTTTATTAGATTTTTGTTAGGAGGTTCGATGCGCCACATGTCTCTACTAGACATGGCTCGGGCCTTACGTATATATACACCTGAGGAGCTAGCATCTGCCGATTGTCAAGGGTTGATATTAAATGGTAGGAAGATTGATGAAAATTTTGATACGCATGGTGTATGGAGTCAAATGACTAGCCATCACCGATTTAAAGGAGGAAATTACTCTTATCTTGATATTGATAGAGCTGAATTAAGAGTAATCCATAGGTTTCTAGCGAACTCGATTACACAGCGAGGTAAAAATAAGGAAAAGGTAAATGAGCAAGATTTATTTTACCACATGTGTATTCGAGACCCACAAAGCGCTGTAAGTATACCTTATTGTGTGGGTTATTATTTATCGGCTATGGTTAGGGGGATGAGACCGCACATTATAATAGGAGGTGGTATATTGATTACATTAATTGCTGAGTATCTCGATGTGGATATAAGTCGGGGGGGATTATTAATCGAAGAACCAGAACCCCACGATACAATTGGTTTAAATGTATATCATGGTGCTAAGGTTTTGAAGAGGCGAAATAACGCCGCAGTACAATATAATGGAAGACATCCACAGGTTGAAAGAAATCAACAGCCAGGTAATGTGGGAGGGGGAAATGAAATGACAGAAATGCAAAGGTTTATAGCTTCACAAGAGTATGAAAATGCTAGACATCGAGCATTTGAAGATTGGCAAGTTCATCAAAACCACATCATAGCTCATTGCCAACATGTAGGTAGAAACTATATTCCTACTCCAAAGCCCATATTTCCTCCCTGGTCTATAGAAATCCAACCACCGTATCCTACTTATAACCCAGCTGAAGCATTTTATAACACATACAGTTATGCATGGAACCCCTACTGGTATCAGTATCAACCCTAGTTTATTTAGTTTTATTTATTTTATTTTTGTAATGTTACTACATTTAGCACTTATGTTGATATTGTAATAGTTTTTATAATTTTCTAACTTTTATTATTAGATTTTAATAATTTTTGAATGTGGGGTAATATACCAAACTTCAAAAATATGTATATATGTTTGCAGTTTATCTTATGTACACAACAGGGTAAAACAACGCATTTTCAAAGACTGGCATTAAGTTCAGCAAAAGCAACCAATTTTGACGACAAGATGCAAAATATATGTGAAATAACAACAAGACAGAATGAACAAATGATGTGCACCATTTATCATTCAACAAAACAACAATATGTTGGAAACTTAGGTAAAATTTAATCATTTTTCTACGCTAATCACCCTCAATAATTTAAATTGTTACTGATTTCTTGCAAATGAGGGCATTGCAAGATCTTAAGTGTGGGAAGAGGTTAAATTCTTTCGGATTTTAAAATTTTTTTGACTTAAACATTTGGTTACCATTAAAAATACTAGTAACGCAGTAGTTGTATTAGAATCTAGTGCTCTCTGATAATAAAGAACAGCCCTAGTCTTATATACTGACTACCCAATTCTAGTAAAAATTTTCAAAATTTTCAATTAAATGAACTCAAAATCATGTTTATACATATTTATGAACGATAAAACTAAGTGTTAACGCCGAAATTATTGTTACCTTGGAAAGGACATAAATTGAGAAACAAACCAAAATGTTAGAATTCATTTAAAATGGAATAGAGGACAATAAAAAGGAAAATAAAAGCCAAGTGTGGGAAAATTTACCAAGTTATTTAAAACATAAGTCACATATTTCTGTAACAAATAATTGAAGATACTTTTGCTTTGGACTAAACTAAACAGTTTTACCCAATTTACTGTAATATATTTGAAAGAAAAGATGGATCTACACGATGAATCAATTCCATCATTAAAAGGAAGTAAAGTCTTCCGAAAAAGAAACGCGCTTCTTGATTTAGGTCATAAAGTTGTCGTCCAGACCAGCTGTAGGTTGACGAAAAACCTAGAAAAGTCATCTCTAAAATCAGCAGGAAATCCACGGACCTCAGCATAAAACAGGGTCGCCAAGTGGTCAGACTTATTCTAACCATGAGAGGATCTGTCTTGTAAAATGGGGAGGAAGCCGTGCAAATTAGCTTGATAAGACTAATGAATCAGATCCCCAGAAAGGATAATCTCCTTAAAGATCAAAAATCAGCTTTTAAGACTGATATTACTCAATCCTAGAGATTGACCTTAAAGATTGAGAATTACAAACTCATGGAATTCAATGATATCTAAACTCAAGATTGAACGAGAAAATATTTTGATCAAAATTTCAAACCGATTTGTTTTCTGAAAACCTATTTTCAATGCGTTCATTACCATTGAACGTAGAATCCTAGGAATTCACCTGGAATTCATTAGGTCACCTGAACCAAATCGGGTGTCAACCGTTAGAACGGTGGTTGCATAGCATGGTCAAAGACAGGACCTTGTGCCAGACCGAAAAATTATAAGGGTGAGCTTTACTATTGCTCCTACAAAGGATAGTAATTGCGTCCGACACGTTATAGACCATAATTAAAAGTATGTCAGGGGATATTGCCTTAACAGTTGCTTGTTCAACGCTTTCCTTTACAACCGGACGGTAGTTTACCAAAAGGTAATATACGGAGCAAGTATACTGGACGTGTTGCTTTCCTAATACAAGGTTAGCAAGTGGGTGACACAAAACCATAAGTTTTGAGCCAAAATTTTCAAATCTGAAACCCACAAAACCCACAAAAACATTTTGCAAACACCGGTGAAGGGTTATTCCGGAAAACTTATCTAGGGTAAAAGCTAGAATAAATTTTCAAAAGATCAAATGTTTTCATAAAAATCCAATTTCCTTAAGGATCTAAATTTTCATAGTCATGTGGGACTGTAAACCACATCGTTACTACCATTGTTCATACCGCCATATCAAAATCACTGATGTACAAAGTGTGAAGAATAAAGAAGTGATTCGTGTGATGTATTATATTATTTCAAGATATGTATTGCTTGAGGACAAGCAACGTTCAAGTGTGGAGATATTTGATAGTACTCCAAATGAACATATATTTAGTATCAATATCCTTCCAATATGTAAAGTTTTCAGTTGCAATTGTTCTATTTACAAGTGATATTCGTTTAAATAATAAAAGGTGAAGACAAAAGACAGATTCGACGAATTGAAGATGCAAACGATCAAAAAGCTCAAAAGTACAAAATACAATCAAAGAGGTTCCAATTATTGATAAGAAACGTCTCAGAATTACAAGAGTACAACATTCAAAATGCAAAGTACAAGATATTAAATTGTACGCAAGGACGTTCGAAAATCCAGAACCGGGACCAGAGTCAACTCTCAACGCTCGACGCAACGGACTAAAAATTACAAGTTAACTATGTATATAAATATAATATAATATATAATTAATTATATAAATTATATATATATATTATATTTATATATTAAAATCGTCGGCAAAGAAAATCCAAAAAGGGATGAGCTGTAAAAGCAAACTCCTTGCGGAGTTTGAAGGGCAAAAATACCGCGACTTGCGGAGCCCCAAATTCTGAAAATGCCTATAAAAGCTCGCGCATTCTGAACGTTTTATATATCCTTTAATCTCTCTATCTAAACGTAGATATATATATATATATATATATATATATATATATATATATATATATATATATATATATATATTTTAATTTTAATTTTAATTTTAATTTTAATTTCTAATAATAAGGGTATGTTAGCGAATGTTGTAAGGATGTAAGTCGAAATTCTGTCCGTGTAACGCTACGCTATTTTTAATCATTGTAAGTTATGTTCAACCTTTTTAATTTAATGTCTCGTAGCTAAGTTATTATTATGCTTATCTAATTCGAAGTAATCATGATGTTGGGCTAAAAATATATAAATATGGGTAATTGGGCTTTGTACCATAATTGGGGTTTGGACAAAAGAACGACACTTGTGGAAATTAGACTATGGGCTATTAATGGGCTTTATATTTGTTTAACTAAATGATAGTTTGTTAATTTTAATATAAAGATTTACAATTGGACGTCCCTATAAATAACCATATACACTCAATCGAACACGATGGGTGGGGTATTTATATGTACGAATAATCGTTCATTTAACCGGACACGGGAATGGATTAATAGTCACTAGAATTATTAAAACAGGGGTGAAATTATGTACAAGGATACTTGGCATAATTGATAACAAAGTATTAAAACCTTGGGTTACACGCAGTCGATAACCTGGTGTAATTATTAAACAAAGTATTAAAATCTTGTTACAGTTCAAGTCCCCAATTAGTTGGAATATTTGACTTCGGGTATAAGGATAATTTGACGAGGATACTCACACTTTATATTTATGACTAATGGACTGTTATGGACAAAAACCAGACGGTCATATTGAATAATCCAGGATAAAGGACAATTAACCCATGGGCATAAAACTAAAATCAATACATCAAACATCATGATTACGGAAGTTTAAATAAGCATAATTCTTTTATTTCATATTTAATGTCCTTTATTTTATATTTAATTGCACTTCTAATTATCGCACTTTTATTTATTGTTATTTAATTGCACTTTTAATTATCGTACTTTTTAATTATCACAATTTTATTTTATCGCACTTTTATTTATCGCAATTTCATTATCGTTATTTACTTTACGCTTTAAATTAAGTCTTGTATTTATTTTTAATATTTTACATTAGGTTTTAACTGCGACTAAAGTTTTAAAAATCGACAAACCGGTCATTAAATGGTAAAAACCCCCCTTTATAATAATAATATTACTTATTTATATATTTGTATTTTTATAAATTAAAACTAATATAGCGTTAAGCTTTGTTTAAAGATTTTCCTTGTGGAACTAACCGGACTTACTAAAAACTACACTACTGTACGATTAGGTACACTGCCTATAAGTGTTGTAGCAAGGTTTAAGTATATCCATTCTATAAATAAATAAATATCTTGTGTAAAATTGTATCGTATTTAATAGTTTTTCCTAGTAAAATATAAGCTATTTCATATACACCTCTGCGCACATCAATACGCAAGTTGTTCAGCAAAGGAAATAAAGACACGTAATTCATAAGTCCAGAAACAAGTCATGCATTCTGGTTTTACTAAGACGACTTCCCATCCTTGGTCTTGTGGAAAATAACCGTTATGACCATTGACTAGGCAGCATGTTGTAATGCCGTCAAAAGGACGAGGGTTTCGTAATGTCCAACAGCCCCATAATAATCTAAAAACCTTGTTTCTCACCCCAACTACTGAATCCGTCACTTGTGGGAAGGTTTTATTTAAAAGTTGCAATCCGATGTTCTTTTTCTCACTTTGGTAAGAAGCGAACATCACTAACCCGTAAGCATAACATGCTTCTTTATATTGCATGTTAAAAGCTCTTTCTAATTCACGAAATCCTATGTTGGGATATGTTGAGTCAAAATAGGTTCTTAACCCGTAGCGTAAAATTGCATTTGGGTTCCCCGCATTTAACGCTTTAAAGAAAACACGACGTAACTTACGGTCTCCCTAATGTGATATACCCCACCTATCAAAGGAAAGCCTTTTATAAACTAAGGCATTTCTGGAAAGTCTTTCAAATATTTGACAAGTTAATTTTGCCATAAATAATTGTTCTGATGAATTCTGACCGGCTCTAGACAAGATTTCCTCAATCATATCCTCTGGTAGATCTTCTAAAATATTCGGTTGTCTACCCTTAACGTCCATTTTGTTTTTATACTGTAAAATAGACAAGGATTAGATTTGTAAAAGATAATTAACAAACAATACAAGCAATTTTTACATAGAACATAAAAGTACAAGCACACTACAATATATATAATACACAACATGATTACAATCCTCTAATCTGAATCACTGGTTTCTTCTTCTTCGGACTTGGTTCGTTTTCCTAATTTTTCTAGGAATATATGGTGTTCCTCTAATACGAGCCATCGTTTTCCACAATGGTTTAGAAAAACCTGGTGGTTTAGAGGTTCCCAGGTCATTGTTACATTTTAGGAAATACGGATGTTGCCGATACATATAAAGTTCATCGGGGTTGGAATCGGGTTTCTCTATTTTTATACCTTTTCCCTTATTATTTTCTTTCGCTTTATTAAATTGGGTCGAGGTAATTTCTATAACATCATCGGAATCCTCATCGGGATCCGATTCATCAGAAAATTGGTAATCTTCCCAATATTTTGCTTCCTCGGCGGAAACACCATTGACCATTATTAACTTTGGTCCGTTGGTTGAGGATTTTCTTTTATTTAATCGATTTACTATATGTATCAATATTTCTTCCTCCAGAACCTCTTCTTCTTCCGATTCCTCCTCTTCCGGTTCCTCTTCTCCCGGTTCTTCCTCTTCCGGTTCCTCCTCTTCTGGTTCCTCCTCTTCCGGTTCCTCCTCTTCCGGTTCTTCTTCGGGAATTTGTGAATCTTCCCAAAATATATTCGACTCTTCATTATTATTAGGTTAATCGATGGGATTTGTACTAGTGGTAGACATCTATTACACAATATAAAACACATTAAGAGGTTAATATATCACATAATATTTACATGTTAATAATATATAGTTTCCAACAAAAGTGTTAACCAATCGTTTTTAAAGAAAACACGGTCGAAGTCCAGACTCACTAATGTATCCTAAAAAACTCGATAAGACACACTAATGCAAATTTCTGGTTCTCTAAGACCAACGATCGGATACCAACTGAAATGTCCCGTTCATATTGATTATAAACGTTCCATATTAATTGATTTCGTCGCGAGGTTTTGACCTCTATATGAGACTGATGTGTGCAGCGGTGTATACGAAATAGATTATATTTTATTACAAAATACTATTAAATATGATACAATTTTACACAAGTTATTTATATAGATGGGATATACCTAAACCTTGCTACAACACTTATAGGCAGTGTAACTAATCGTAGAGTAGTGTAGTTTTTAGAAAGTCCGGTTCGTTTCACAGGGAGCTAGCTGAGTTTAACGCTATATTTTTAACAACTATATTTATATAAAATATATATAATTATATATAGTAATATTATTATAAAAGGGGTTTTTTACCGTTTAATGACCGGTTTGTCGATTTTATATTTTAAGCGTAAATATAAATGACGATAATATAAATGATAGAATTTAAATTGCGATAAAGTAAATTGCAGTAATTAAAATGACAGTAAATAAGTGTACGATGAAATATGAAATAAAAGTATTATGCTTATTTAAACTTCCGTAATCATGATGTTTGACATTTTGATTTTAATTAATTGTTACTCGGGTTAATTGTCCTTTGTCCTGGTTTATTTGATACCTATCTGGTTTTTGTCCATAATAGTCCATCGGACATAATTATAAAATGCTCGTCAAATTAACCTTATTCCCGAAGTCAAATATTCCAACTAATTAGGGATTCGAACTGTAACAAGGTTTTAATACTTTGTTAATAATTACACCAGGTTATCGACTGCGTGTAATCCAAGGTTTTAATATTTTGTTAACAATTACACCAATTATCCTTGTATGTAATCCACCCCTGTTTTAATGAGATATGAATATTAATTTACCCACTTGATCAGAATGAATAATCAATTACCCAACCCGAATAATTAATTAAATGATCGTAAAAGATGTCATATAAACGTTACTAAATATAACATACATAATCATTTTAGTAATTATTAGATTAACTAATTTGAAGATAGGTTCGATAGATTCTAATGAGTTGTCATTCGATTAGACAATACCCCCATCTATTAATAGTCAATAGTCCAATGTTCACAAGTGTCGGTCTTTTGTCCAAACGTTAATTATGGTACAAAATCTAATAACCCAATCTTAATTTTTAGTCCAACATCACGATTACTTCGGTTCAAATAAGCATAATAATAACTTAGTTACAAGACATTAATTTAAAAAGGAAGAACATAGCTTACAGTGGTGATTAATCGCGTAGCGTTGCACGGACAGAATTTCGACTTAAAACCCGTAAAACATTCTTACAATAACCTTATTATTATTAACTTAATATTAAAATTATATTATAAATATATATATATATATATATATATATATATATATATATATATATATATATATATATATATATATTTACGTTACATAGAAAGGGAAAAAAAAGATGTGTTTAATCGAGCAGAATTCGTTGCCTTTTATAGGCCCACTCTGAACTGTGAAACTCTGTGAGTGCAGAGGTTTTGTTCATCATAGCTCCGCGAGTGCGGAGCTCTGGATTCCAGCTCACCTCTTGATTTAAACGTGGGCTGCTGAATTTTATAATATATAATTTTATATAATTATATATATATATATATATATATATATATATATATATATTATATTCTTGTACATAGTTGACTTGTAATTTTAGCTCCGTTGAGTTGTACGTTGATGCTTGGTTTATGTCTCAGTTTCGGATTTTCGAACGCCTTTTCGTACGCTTAGATATCTTGTACTTTGCATTTCGCGGCTTGTACTCTTGTCATTTTTAGACGTTTCTTATCAATAAATGGAACCACTTGGATTGTATCTTGTACATTTGAGCTTTTTGGTCATTTGCGTCTTCAAATCGTTGTTTTCTTCTTTTGTCTTCGCACTTATTTATTTAAACGATTATTACATAAAAATAGAACAACAATAACTAAAAGCTTTACATATTGGAAGGATATTGCGCCTAAATATATGTTCATTTGGAGCACTATCAAATATCCCCACACTTGAACGTTGCTTGTCCTCATTCACTCGAATAATTTTTTTATTCTCACACTTTATACATCAGTGATTTTAATACGGCGGTATAAACAATGATAGTAACGATGTGGTTTACAGTCCCACATGACTATGAAAATGTAGATCCTTTAAGGAAATTGGATCTTTATGAAAACATTTGATCTTTTGAAAATCCATTCTAGCTTTTAACCTAGATAAGTTTTCCGGAATAACCCTTCACCGGTGTTTGCAAAATGTTTTTGTGGGTTGCGTGGGTTTTAGATTTGAAAATTTTAGTTCAAAACTTATGGTTTTGTGTCACCCACTTGCTAATCCTTGTATTAGGAAAGCAACATGTCCAGTATACTTGCTCCGTATATTACTTTTCGGTAAACTACCATCCGGTTATAAAGGAAAGCGATGAACAAGCAACTGTTAAGGCAATGTCTAATGACATGCATTTGTTCATGGTCCATAACGTGTTGGATGCAATTACTATCCTTTGTAGGAGAAATAGTAAAGATCACCCTATAATTTTTCGATCTGGCACAAGGTCCTGTCTTCGACCATGCTATGCAACCACCATTCTTACGGTTGACACCCGATTTGGTTCAGGTGACCTAATGAATTCCAGGTGAATTCCTAGGATTTTACGTTCAATGGTAATGAACGCATTGAAAATAGTTTTCAGAAAACAAATCGATTTTAATTTGATCAAAATATTTTCTCGTTCAAGCTCGAGTTTAGATATCATCGAATTTCATGAGTTTGTAATTCTCAATCTTTAAGGTCAATCTCAAGGATTGAGTAATATCAGTCTTAAAAGCTGTTTTTTGATCTTTAAGGAGATTATCCTTTCTGGGGATCTGATTCATTAGTCTTATAAGGTAATTTGCACGGTGCCCTCCCCATTTTACGAGACAGATCCTCTCATGGTTAGGATAAGTCTGACCACCTGGCGACCCTGTTTGATGCTGAGGTCCGTGGATTTCCAGCTGATTTTCGAGAAAACTTTTCAAGGTTTTTCGTAGACTCTACAACTGGTCTGGACGACAACTTTCTCACCTAAATCAAGAAGCGCATGTCTTTTTTTCGGAAGACTTTACTTCCTTTTAAATCAAGTGGTACATTTCATTCAAATATATTATAAGAAATCGGGTAAAACTGATAAAATTGTCCAAAGCAAAAGTATCTTCAATTATTTGTTCATAAATATGTGATATATGTTCTAAATAACTTGGTAAATTTTTTCCACACTTGACTTTTATTTTCCTTTCTTTGCCTTTTTATTTTCCTCTATTTCATTTTAAATGAATTCAAGAATTTTGGGTTGTTTCTCAATTTATGTCCTTTTCGAGGTAACAATAATTTCGGTGTTAACACCTAGTTTTATCGTTCATAAATATGTATAAGCATAATTTTGAGTTCATTTAGTTGAAAATTTTGAAAATTTTTACTAGAATTGGATAGTCAGTATATAAGACTAGGGCTGTTCTTTATTATCAGAGAGCACTAGATTCTAATACAACTACTGCTTTACTAGTATTTTTAATGGTAACCAAGTGTTTAAATTAATTTTTTTTTTAAAAAAATTCGAAAGAATTTAACCCCTTCCCACACTTAATATCTTGCAATGCCCTCATTTGCAAGAAATCAGTAACAATTTAAATTATTAAGGGTGATTAGCGTAGAAAAATGATTAAATTTTACCAAAGTTTCCAAACATATTATTGTTTATGTTGAATGATAAATGATGCACATCATTTGTTCATTCCGTCTGTTGTTACATCACATTTGTTTTTCATTTTGTCGTCAAAATTAGTAGCTTTTGCTGAACTTAATGCCAGACTTTGAAAGTTCGCTCTTTTACCCTGTTTTGTTTCTTTTTTTTAAACCTTTAACTTATAAAAACAAATAAGTGATTAATTTTTAATTTTGTTTCTTTTTAGATTGAGCTCGTTTCGGTACGTTGACCTAGTTCGTCCCTCGACAAAATTTTAAAATTTATCATTTTAAAGCGTTGTTCTAAAAGCAAAGATTTTTTTTTTTTTTTTTGGTTTTTTTAAATGTTTTTGGCATACTTTAAATCAATAAGATTAAAAATAATGATAATAAAATTTCTCGTCCCGCCCTCGGGTAAAGCAATTTCGGTTCAACGACCTAGTCTTCAACTCACGACGAATTTTAAATATCAAATTTTTAACTTAATAAAATAAAGTAAATTTTTGTTTTTAAATTCACACCAAACTTAAATTTAGAATGCATTAAATTAAAAATTCATATTAATATCATTAATATTTTTATACATTAATTTTACAAACTTTATATTGAAAATATTAATTTTTTAAAATATATAAAAAAAACTTAAATATATTGAATTAAAAAGATTTACTATAATAATTTAATATTTATATATTAATTTTAAAAACAAGGTAAAAATAAAATTAAAAATCTTTTTGGTCTTTTATCCCACTTTAATCAATCAAATATTATCAAAAATATACGCCCCTCTTTTGGGTAAAGTAATTTCGACTATATTACCTAGTTTTACTCCTGACGAATTTCTGAAATATTTTGGATTGATTGATTAAAGATATTTATACCTTAAGAATAAACGGTAAATTTAGCAGTGATGTAATAAATTTTTGTATGATATCAATAATTTCGGTTTCGCATACCTAATTTTATTGAATATCAATTTAATACTTTATAGCGATCGATTCAGCGTTTATTATCAAAAGGTTAAAGGCAATAAAATAAAATAAAAACTGTACATACTTACCTATGAGATAGAATTCTCAGAGACATGCTTTAGCTGACTCATAGGAGAGTCGTGTGATTTGGTTTTCCATAGCTACATAAGCGTAACCTCGATTTTTCAATAACTTTTCTTCTAAACATATGAACGGTCCTTCTCTGCATAGAGTAACAAATTCGGTATTTGAATATATTTGATTGTTCGAACATTTACCTTTGTGTGACCATTTTTCGCATTTATGACATCTTTCAAGGTGTCGTGCTCTTCTTTTTATTGCGGATTTTGATTTTCCTTTACCAAAATATGTCTTATGATGATCTTTCCTGAGTTCTTTTCTCACTTGGTCCATTTTGCCTCTTATGAATGATACCAATTCACTCGAGAAAGTGTTATTTTTACGTTTAGTAATCATAGTGTGTAGTAGTAGACCATGGTTCAGATCAAAGGAATTCTTCATCTCGTAAAACCTAAAAGAAATAAAAATTTAGAATGGAGGGAGAAGACTAGTTCTTTAGGGTCTGCAAGGGAAAGACCATTTGGATTCCATTCTCGAGAACTACACGAAAACAAAATATCTAACTCTAACAGAAATATATATTACCCTTAAAAGATTTGAATTTTCCCACACTTAGTTAGCTGTAGTATCGAAATTGTGATTAACTTCATTGTCAACTTCCATCGGACCATGTATGTAATGTTTAACTCTGTGACCGTTAACTTTAAATTCAATCTCATTTGAATTTATCAACTCTATTGTTCCATATGGGAAAACTCTTTTAACTATGAATAGTCCAGACCATCTTGATTTCAATTTTCCAGGAAATAGCTTGAATCGTGAATTGAAAAGAAGGACTCTGTCTCCTTTCTTAAATTCTTTTGAACTTCTGATTCTTTTATCATGCCATTTCTTCGTTCTTTCCTTATAGATTAACGAATTTTCATATGCTTCATGTCTTAATTCTTCTAATTCGTTTAGTTGACTTAACCGTAGACGTCCGGCTTCATGTAAATCAAGATTACATGTCTTCAAAGCCCAAAATGCTTTGTGCTCAATTTCTACTAGAAGGTGACATGCTTTTCCATAAACGAGTTTAAAAGGTGTGGTTCCAATTGGAGTTTTGTAGGCTGTTCTAAAAGCCCAGAGTGCGTCCTCCAATTTCATGGACCATTCCTTCGGATTTGATAATACGGTTTTCTCTAGAATACGTTTTAAAGCTCGGTTGGTATTTTCAACTTGTCCACTTGTTTGTGGATGATAAGCGGTTGAGATTTTATGAGTTACTCTATATCTTTTGAGAACTTTCTCAAGTTGATTATTACAAAAATGAGTACCCCGTTCACTTATTAAAGCTTTCGGTGTTCCGAACCTAGCAAAAAGACGTTTTAAGAAGTTGACCACAACTCGTGCATCGTTAGTTGGGAGAGCTTGTGCTTCCGCCCATTTAGATACATAATCAATGGCAACGAGAATGTAGAGATTATTATGAGATTTTGGAAATGGACCCATAAAGTCAATACCCCAAACGTCAAATACTTCACATACTTGAATGACATTTTGTGGCATTTCATCACGTTGACTTATTTTTCCTGCCCTTTGACAAGCATCACAGGATTTACAGAGAAGGTGTGCGTCTTTGAAAATTGTAGACCAATAGAATCCAGCGTCGTAAACTTTTCTTGCTGTAAGTTGAGGCCCATAATGCCCTCCTATTGGTCCTGTGTGACAATGGTTTAAGATTTGACTGGCTTCATCCCTAAATACACATCGTCGTATTATTCCATTGGGACAACTTTTGAATAAATGTGGATCTTCCCAGAAATAGTGTTTTATATCACTAAAGAATTTCTTTCGTTTTTGGTATGATAACCCCTTTTCAAGGAATCCACATACTAAGTAGTTTGCATAGTCTGCAAACCATGGAATTTTATTATAATCGATCTTCAAAAGATATTCATCAGGAAAGTTATCTTGTATGGTCGATTCATTTAGAACTTCTAATTCGGGATTTTCAAACCGAGAAAGATGATCAGCGGCGAGATTTTCTGCTCCCTTTTTGTCTCGGATTTCAATATCGAACTCTTGTAAGAGTAAGATCCAACGGATTAATCGTGGTTTGGCATCTTGTTTCAAAAATAGGTATTTATGAGCAGAATGGTCGGCATAGACCACCGTTTTAGCTAGAACGAGATATGAACGAAATTTGTCAAAAGCAAAGACAATAACAAGGAGTTCTCTTTCAGTAGTTGTGTAATTCGTTTGTGCTCCTTGTAATGTCTTACTAGCGTAATAAATAGGTTGAAATCGTTTTTCAATCCTTTGACCTAAAATGGCTCCCATTGTCGGTGCATTAGTGAGTTTTTCTTTAAGAATATTAAAATATTTGATGCATTCATCCGAAAAGATGAATGGATCATCCTTTTCTAGGAGTTTATTCATAGGACTGGAAATTTTAGAAAAATCTTTTATGAAACGTCGGTAAAAACCGGCATGCCCTAGAAAACTCCTAACTCCTCTAACATTGGTGGGATGTGAAAGTTTAGCAATTACATATACTTTAGCTCTATCCACTTAAATTCCTTCCTTTGAAATTTTATGACCAAGAACGATTCCTTCTTTAACCATGAAATAGCATTTCTCCCAATTAAGTACTAGATTTAATTGTTCGCATCTAATAAGCATTCGTTCAAGATTAACTAGACATGATTCAAAAGTATCACCGAAGACTGAAAAGTCATCCATGAATACTTCCATGCATTCTTCTATCAAGTCGTGGAAAATCGCCATCATGCACCTTTGAAAGGTTGCAGGGGCGTTGAAAGTCCAAATGGCATGCATTTGTAAGCAAAAGTACCATAAGGGCACGTGAACGTGGTTTTCTCTTGGTCCTCGGGTTCTATTGGAATTTGAAAATATCTGGAGAAACCGTCAAGAAAACAATAGTAACTATTCTCGGCTAATCTTTCTAACATTTGATCAATGAAAGGTAAGGGAAAGTGATCTTTTCTAGTGGTGTCATTTAATTTTCTATAATCAATACAAACACGCCATCCTGTTACAGTCCTAGTAGGAATAAGCTCATTTTTTTCGTTTATGATGACAGTCATGCCACCCTTCTTAAGCACGCATTGAACTGGGCTTACCCATGGAGTATCAGAGATTGGATAAATTAAACCTGCATCAAGCAGTTTAATAATTTCTTTCTTAACAACATCTTGCATATTAGGATTTAGTCTTCTTTGGTGTTGCACATACGTTTTATGACATTCTTCCATAAGGATTTTATGTGTGCAATACGAAGGATTTATTCTTTTAATGTCATGAATCTTCCATACAATAGCTGGTTTATGAGCTTTTAACACAGAAATGAGTTGAGATTTTTCATTTTCCGTAAGAGAAGACGATATTATTACAGGTAATTCAGATTCACCATGTAAATAAGCGTATTCCAAATGGTTTGGAAGTGGCTTTAACTCAAATATTGATGGTTCTTCTATCGATGATTTGTATCGATATTTGTCTTCCTCTTTTAGCATTTGAAGTTCTTCTGTTGTTGGTTCATAATCATTAGCCAAGAGTGCGGCTAACATTTCAGCTTCATCAATTGGTTCAGTTCCTTTTCCTAAAGAACATTCTCCTGTTCCTTGTAATTCTGAAAATTCTTCTAACAATTCTGCATGTGAATCTATAGTTTGAATATAATAACATGTATCATCTGCAGATTGCGGTTGTTGCATGGCTCTATCAATAGAAAAGGTAACATTCTCGTCCTCTATACTTAGGGTCAGTTTCTTACCGAACACGTCTATTATTGCTTTAGCCGTGTTTAAGAATGGTCTTCCTAATATAAGAGGAACTCGAGAATCTTCTTCCATATCCAGAATAACGAAATCTACTGGAAATACTAAAGTACCAACTTTAACTAGCATGTTCTCCATTATCCCTCTAGGATATTTTACTGATCGATCGGCTAGTTGTATGCTTATTCGTGTTAGTTTCTATTCTCCAAGGTCTAGTTTAGCGTATAATGAATATGGCATTAAATTTATACTAGCACCTAAATCTGCCAATGCTTCTATTAAACTAAGACTACCGAGAAAACATGGAATTGTGAAACTTCCTGGATCTGATAATTTTTCTGGTATCTTATTCAACAGCACTGCAGAACAATTAGCATTCATTGTAACAGCCGAGAGTTCTTCCATTTTCTTTCTATTTGTGATTAGATCTTTCAGAAATTTAGCATATCTTGGCATTCCTGAAATCACATCAATGAAAGGAAGATTGACATTTATCTGTTTAAACATATCCAAGAATTTAGATTGCTCGGCTTCAAGTCTTTCTTTTCTCATTTTACTCGGGTAAGGAAGTGGTGGTTGGTACGGTTTAACATAAGGCTTTGCCTTAGCTGTGTTATCTTCATTAACCTTTTCAACTACCGGTTCTCTTTCCTTATCTTGCTCAGGCTGTGGTGCCTGTGGAGTAGGAATAGAGTCATCAGAAATTACAGGTATTTCAGGCGGTTTAAGTGTAATACCACTACTTGTGGTAATGGCTTTAGCTGTTTCATTCCGGGGGTTAGCATTTGTATCACTAGGTAGACTCCCCGGTTTTCTTTCACATATCAACCTTGCTAGGTTGCTTACTTCTTGTTCCAGATTTTGGATAGAAGCTTGTTGATTTCTAAATGCTTGAGCATTTTGTTCATTGGTTTGTTTCTGAGATGTGAAAAATTACGTTTGAGATTCAACTAGCTTCGACATCATATCTTCTAAATTTGGCTTTTTATCATCGGTTTGTGGTGGTTTAATTGGAAAAATAGGTCTTTGCTGATTGTAAGTATTGTTGGATACTTGTTGATTGCTAGGACCTTGTTGGTTGTTGTATGAAACATTTCGATTATAATTCTGGTTTTGATTGTAGTTTGGTCTTGGCGGTTGATAATTATTCTGATAATTATTTCCAGGCCTTTGGTTCATGTATGAAACATTCTTTCTTTGTTCCATTGTTTGTTCAATACTGAGACAATCTTTTGTCAAATTTGGTCCTCCACACTGCTCACAACTAATTCGTATTGAGTGAATATCCTTAGTCATCTTTTCCATTCGTCTCTCGAAAGCATCTATCTTTGCGGACATGGAATCAAAGTCATGGCTAGAATCGGCTCTAGCCGCTTTAGATGATCTAACGATGTCTTTTTCTTGATGCCACTTATGTGAGTGGGAAGCAGTGTTATCAATAATTTTGTAAGCTTCAGTTGCAGTTTTCTTTATAATGGAACCACCAACTGCTATATCGATGTCTTTTCGTGTAGTGATGTCGCATCCTTGGTAGAATATTTGTACTATTTGATAAGTGTCTAAACCATGTTGAGGACATCCTCTCAACAACTTTTCAAATCTTGTCCATGCCTCATATAGAGTTTCATTTGGCTTTTGTGTGAACGTAACAATTTCTCCTTGAAGTCTTACAACTTTAGGTAACGCTCCTTCAGGTAACGATTCTAACCAATCTTTGGCTTCTCCCTTTAAAGTCCAGGAAAATAACATGAGATATATCTGTTCATCCTCAACTTCTATGATTTTAAATAGTGTACAGATCCTATTAAAGGTACGAAGATGTTCATTTGGATCTTCCTTCGGCGCACCACTAAATTGGCATTGATTAGTTACCATGTGTAGGATTTGTCCTTTGATTTCATAATCTGGTGCATTAATGTCTGGTTGATTAATTGCATGACCTTGGCCAGTGCGTTTAGCTCTCATTCGGTCTTCCATACTTAGAGGTTCCAGATTTTCCATAATTGAAATTATTGAATCTGAATCACTAGAGGATTCTGACTTAATGGTTTCTTCCTCGACAATCTCTGGATGAGTGATTTGTGGTTCAGGAGAAATGATTAGTGGTTCAGGATCTCTGAATTGTCCCTGAATATCC
This sequence comes from Rutidosis leptorrhynchoides, assembly GCF_046630445.1. NCBI lineage: Eukaryota > Viridiplantae > Streptophyta > Magnoliopsida > Asterales > Asteraceae > Rutidosis > Rutidosis leptorrhynchoides. The sequence goes on from NC_092340.1 coordinate 111,116,729, forward strand.
TCCGGATTCTCAATTGTGAGTTCGGGTTCAAAAAATGGATTATTGGAAATTTGAATTAGAGTACTTGGTCGACTTGATAATGATTCTAAAGAAAAATCAACGGCTACAATATTGGCTAAATGTCTTGATCTGGTTACAGGTGGTGAACGTATGAAAGGTGGTGAACGTTTTGCTCGGTGCATTCTCTGAATATCCTATTAGTTATAAAAGATAAAAATTATATAAGTTATTAAATTAATAGACTTTTCTGATTTTGCCTACGTTTCGAATAGCCAATAGATGCAGCAGGTAGCCCAGACCCTTTAAATTGGAAGCCCACAACTCGCCACTAACAAATCCAACTATTACTACGAACCAGAAAATTTTGGATGTCTATCAATTTAACCGCTTAAAATAATGTTTCGTTTTGAAATTTTAGAGAAGAAATAGAAAATTCTATGTCCTAAAACCTAGAGCGTCGAGAAATAAGAAAGAAAAATAGCGCGTCTAAAAATGTCGAAAAATAAAAGGTCGAAAAATGAACTTTTTAAAATAAAAATTACTTATTAATTTTTATAATTCTAAGAAAAATGAACTTTATAGCGATCGATTCAGCGTTTATTATCAAAAGGTTAAAGGCAATAAAATAAAATAAAAACTGTACATACTTACCTATGAGATAGAATTCTCAGAGACCTGCTTTAGCTGACTCATAGGAGAGTCGTGTGATTTGGTTTTCCATAGCTACATAAGTGTAACCTCGATTCTTCAATAACTTTTCTTCTAAACATATGAACGGTCCTTCTCTGCATAGAGTAACAAATTCGGTATTTGAATATGTTTGATTGTTCGAACATTTACCTTCGTGTGACCATTTTCCGCATTTATGACATCTTTTAAGGTGTCGTGCTCTTCTTTTTGTTGCGGATTTTGATTTTCCTTTACGAAAATGTGTCTTATGATGATCTTTCCTGAGTTCTTTTCTCACTTCGTCCATTTTGCCTCTTATGAATGATACCAGTTCACTCGAGAAAGTGTTATTATTACGTTTAGTAATCATAGTGTGTAGTAGTAGACCATGGTTCAGATCAAAGGAATTCTTCATCTCGTAAAACCTAAAAGAAATAAAAATTCAGAATGGAGGGAGAAGACTAGTTCTTTAGGGTCTGCTAGGGAAAGACCATTCGGATTCCATTCTCGAGAACTACACGAAAACAGAATATCTAACTCTAACAGAAATATATATTACCCTTAAAAGATTCGAATTTTCCCACACTTAGTTAGCTGTAGTATCGAACTTGTGATTAACTTCATTGTCAACTTTCATCGGACCATGTATGTAATGTTTAACTCTGTGACCATTAACTTTAAATTCAATCCCATTTGAATTTATCAACTCTATTGTTCCATATGGGAAAACTCTTTTAACTATGAATAGTCCAGACTATCTTGATTTCAATTTTTCAGGAAATAGCTTGAATCGTGAATTGAAAAGAAGGACTCTGTCTCCTTTCTTAAATTCTTTTGAACTTCTGATTCTTTTATCATGCCATTTCTTCTTTCTTTCCTTATAGATTAACGAATTTTCATATGCTTCACCTCTTAATTCTTCTAATTCGTTTAGTTGACTTAACCGTAGATGTCCGGCTTCAAGTAAATCAAGATTACATGTCTTCAAAGCCCAAAATGCTTTGTGCTCAATTTCTACTGGAAGGTGACATGCTTTTCCATAAACGAGTTTAAAAGGTGTGGTTCCAATTGAAGTTTTGTAGGCTGTTCTAAAAGCCCAGAGTGCGTCCTCCAATTTCATGGACCATTCCTTCAGATTTGATATTACGGTTTTCTCTAGAATACGTTTTAAAGCTCGGTTGGTATTTTCAACTTGTCCACTTGTTTGTGGATGATAAGCGGTTGAGATTTTATGAATTACTCCATATCTTTTGAGAACTTTCTCAAGTTGATTATTACAAAAATGAGTACCCCGATCACTTATTAAAGCTTTCGGTGTTTCGAACCTAGCAAAAAGGCATTTAAAGATGTTGACTACAACTCGTGCATCGTTAGTTGGGAGAGCTTGTGCTTCCGCCCATTTAGATACATAATCAATGGCAACGAGAATGTAGAGATTATTATGAGATTTTGGAAATGGACCCATAAAGTCAATACCCCAAACGTCAAATACTTCACATACTTGAATGACATTTTGTGGCATTTCATCACGTTGACTTATTTTTCCTGCACTTTGACAAGCATCACAGGATTTACAGAGAAGGTGTGCGTCTTTGAAAATTGTAGGCCAATAGAATCCAGCGTCGTAAACTTTTCTTGCTATAAGTTGAGGCCCATAATGCCCTCCTGTTAGTCCTGTGTGACAATGGTTTAAGATTTGACTGGCTTCATCCCCGAATACACATCGGCGTATTATTCCATTGGGACAACTTTTGAATAAATGTGGATCTTCCCAGAAATAGTGTTTTATATCACTAAAGATTTTCTTTCATTTTTGGTATGACAACCCTTTTTCAAGGAATCCACATAATAAGTAGTTTGCATAATCTGCAAACCATGGAATTTTATTATAATCGATCTTCAAAAGATATTCATCAGGAAAGTTATCTTGTATGGTCGATTCATTTAGAACTTCTAATTCGGGATTTTCAAGACGAGAAAGATGATCAGCGGCGAGATTTCCTGCTCCCTTTTTGTCTCAGATTTCAATATCGAACTCTTGTAAGAGTAAGATCCAACGGATTAATCGTGGTTTGGCATCTTGATTCAAAAATAGGTATCTAAGAGCAGAATGGTAGGTATAGACCACCGTTTTAGCTAGAACGAGATATGAACGAAATTTGTCAAAAGCAAAGACAATAGCAAGGAGTTCTCTTTTAGTAGTTGTGTAATTCGTTTGTGCTCCTTGTAATGTCTTACTAGCGTAATAAATAGGTTGAAATCATTTTTCAATCCTTTGACCTAAAATGGCTCCCATTGCAAAATCACTTGCATCGCACATGAGTTCAAACAGTAGATTCCAATTTGGAGTTATCATGATCAGCGCATTAGTGAGTTTTTCTTTAAGAATATTAAAAGATTTGATGCATTCATCCGAAAAGATGAATGGAGCATCCTTTTCTAGGAGTTTATTCATAGGAGTGACAATTTTAGAAAAATCTTTTATGAAACGTCGGTAAAAACCGGCATGCCCTAGAAAACTCCTAACTCCTCTAACATTGGTGGGATATGGAAGTTTAGCAATTACATCTACTTTAGCTCTATCCACTTAAATTCCTTCCTTTGAAATTTTATGACCAAGAACGATGCCTTCTTTAACCATGAAATGGCATTTCTCCCAATTAAGTACTAGATTTGATTGTTCGCATCTAATAAGCATTCGTTCAAGATTAACTAGACATGATTCAAAAGTATCACCGAAGACTGAAAAGTCATCCATGAATACTTCCATGCATTCTTCTATCATGTCGTGGAAAATCGCCATCATGCACCTTTGAAAGGTTGCAGGGGCGTTGCAAAGTCCAAATGGCATGCGTTTGTAAGCAAAAGTACCATAAGGGCACGTGAACGTGGTTTTCTCTTGGTCCTCGGGTGCTATTGGAATTTGAAAATATCTGGAGAAACCGTCAAGAAAATAATAGTAACTATTCCAGGCTAATCTTTCTAACATTTGATCAATGAAAAGTAAGGGAAAGTGATCTTTTCTGGTGGTGTCATTTAATTTTCTATAATCAATACAAACACGCCATCCTGTTATAGTCCTAGTAGGAATAAGCTCATTTTTTTCATTTATGATGACAGTCATGCCACCCTTCTTAGGCACGCATTGAACTGGGCTTACCCATGGACTATCAGAGATTGGATAAATTAAACCTGCATCAAGCAGTTTAATAATTTCTTTCTTAACAACATCTTGCATATTAGGATTTAGTCTTCTTTGGCATTGCACATACGTTTTATGACCTTCTTCCATAAGGATTTTATGTGTGCAATACGAAGGACTTATTCCTTTAATGTCATGAATCTTCCATGCAATAGCTGGTTTATGAGCTTTTAACACATAAATGAGTTGAGATTTTTCATTTTCCATAAGAGAAGACGATATTATTACAGGTAATTCAGATTCACCATGTAAATAAGCGTATTCCAAATAGTTTGGAAGTGGCTTTAACTCAAATATTGATGGTTCTTCTATCGATGATTTGTATCGATATCTGTCTTCCTCTTTTAGCATTTGAAGTTCTTCTGTTGTTGGTTCATAATCATTAGCCATGAGTGCGGCTAACATTTCAGCTTCATCAATTGGTTCAGTTCCTTCTCCTAAAGAACATTCTCCTGTTCCTTGTAATTCTGGAAATTCTTCTAACAATTCTGCATGTGAATCTATAATTTGAATATAATAACATGTATCATCTGCAGATTGTGGTTGTTGCATGGCTCTATCAACAGAAAAGGTAATATTCTCGTCCTCTATACTTAGGGTCAGTTTCTTACCGAACACGTCTATTATTGCTTTAGCCGTGTTTAAGAATGGTCTTCTTAATATAAGATGAACTCGAGAATCTTCTTCCATGTCCAGAATAACAAAATCTACGGAAAATACTAAAGTACCAACTTTAACTAGCATGTTCTCCATTATCCCTCTAGGATATATTACTAATCGATCGGCTAGTTGTATGCTTATTCGTGTTAGTTTCAATTCTCTAAGGTCTAGTTTAGCGTATAATGAATATGGCATTTAATTTATACTAACACCTAAATCTGCCAATGCTTCTATTGAACTAAGACTACCCAGAAAACATGGAATTGTGAAACTTCCTGGATCTGATAATTTTTCTGGTATCTTATTCAACAGCACTGCAGAATAATTAGCATTCATTGTAACAGCCGAGAGTTCTTCCATTTTCTTTCTATTTGTGATTAGATCTTTTAGAAATTTAGCATATCTTGGCATTCCTGAAATCACATCAATGAAAGGAAGATTGAAATTTATCTGTTTAAACATATCCAAGAATTTGGATTGCTCGGCTTCAAGTCTTTCTTTTCTCATTTTACTCGGGTAAGGAAGTGGTGGTTGGTATAGTTTAACATAAGGCTATGCCTTAGCTGTGTTATCTTCATTAACCTTTTCAACTACCGGTTCTGTTTCCTTATTTTGCTCAGGTCGTGGTACCTGTGGAGTAGGAATAGAGTCATCAGAAATTACAGGTATTACATGTGGTTTAAGTGTAATACCACTACTTGTGGTAATGGCTTTAGCTGTTTCATTCCGGGGGTTAGCATTTGTATCACTAGGTAGACTCCCCGGTTTTCTTTCACCTATCAACCTTGCTAGGTTGCTTACTTCTTGTTCCAGATTTTGGATAGAAGCTTGTTGATTTCTAAATGCTTGAGCATTTTGTTCATTGGTTTGTTTCTGAGATGTGAAAAATTACGTTTGAGATTCAACTAGCTTCGACATCATATCTTCTAAATTTGGCTTTTTATCATCGGTTTGTGGTGGTTTAATTGGAAAAATAGGTCTTTGCTGATTGTAAGTATTGTTGGATACTTGTTGATTGCTAGGACCTTGTTGGTTTTTGTATGGAACATTTCGGTTATAATTCTGGTTTTGATTGTAGTTTGGTCTTGGCGGTTGATAATTATTCTGATAATTATTTCCAGGCCTTTGGTTCATGTATGAAACATTCTCTCTTTGTTCCATTGTTTGTTCAATACCGAGACAATCTTTTGTCAAATGTGGTCCTCCACACTGCTCACAACTAATTCGTATTGAGTGAATATCCTTAGTCATCTTTTCCATTCGTCTCTCAAAAGCATCTATCTTTGCGGACATGGAATCAAAGTCATGGCTAGAATCGGCTCTAGCCGCTTTAGATGATCTAACGATGTCTTTTTCTTGATGCCACTCATGTGAGTGGGAAGCAGTGTTATCAATAATTTTGTAAGCTTCGGTTGCAGTTTTCTTCATAATGGAACCACCAGCTGCTATATCGATGTCTTTTCGTGTAGTGATGTCGCATCATTGGTAGAATATTTGTACTATTTGATAAGTGTCTAAACCATATTGCGGACATCCTCTCAACAACTTTCTAAATCTTGTCCACGCCTCATATAGAGTTTCATTTGGCTTTTGCGTGAACGTAACAATTTCTCCTTGAAGTCTTACAACTTTAGATGTCGGAAAAAATTGTTTAAGAAAATTTTCAACTAAGACATCCCATGTATCAATCGCTCATTCAGGTAACGATTCTAACCAATCTTTGGCTTCTCCCTTTAAAGTCCAGGGAAATAACATGAGATATATCTGTTCATCCTCAACTTCTCTGATTTTAAATAGTGTACAGATCCAATTAAAGGTACGAAGATGTTCATTTGGATCTTCCTTCGGCGCACCACTAAATTGGCATTGATTAGTTACCATGTGTAGGATTTGTCCTTTGATTTCATAATCTGGTGCATTAATGTCTAGTTGAGTAATTGCATGACCTTGGCCAGTGCGTTTAGCTCTCATTCGGTCTTCCATACTTTGAGGTTCCAGATTTTCCATAATTGAAATTGTTGAATCTGAATCACTAGAGGATTCTGACTTAATGGTTTCTTCCTCGACAATCTCTGGATGAGTGATTTGTGGTTCAGGAGGAATGATTAGTGGTTCAGGATCTCTGAATTGTCCCTGAATATCCTCCGGATTCTCAATTGTGAGGTCGGGTTCAAAAAATGGATTATCGGAAATTTGAATTGGAGTACTTGGTCGACTTGATGACGATTCTAAAGAAAAATCAACGGCGACAACATTGGCTAAATGTCTTGATCTGGTTACAGGTGGTGAACGTATGAAAGGTGGTGAATGTTTTGCTCGGTGCATTCACTGAATATCCTATTAGTTATAAAAGATAAAAATTATATAAGTTATCAAATTAATAGACTTTTCTGATTTTGCCCACGTTTCGAATAGCCAATAGATGCAGCAGATAGCCAGGACCCTTTAAATCGGAAGCCCACAACTCGCCACTAACAAATCCAACTATTACTACGAACCAGAAAATTTTGGATGTCTATCAATTTAACCGCTTAAAATAATTTTTTGTTTTGAAATTTTAGAGAAGAAATAGAAAATACTATGTCCTAAAAACTAGAGCGTCGAGAAATAAGAAAGAAAAAGAGCGCGTCGAAAAATGTCGAAAAATAAAAGGTCGAAAAATTAAGCGTCGAAAAATAATAAAATGCAGCGTCGAAACTTAAAAGTCTAAAAACTAAAAATTAAAACTTATGTCTAAAGGTATTAAAGCTTAAAAAGAATTCTATATCCAAAATGGCAATAACTTAAAAAGTACTAAAATCTTAAAACGGTGTCGCAAAATTCTAAAGGACCTAAATCTTAGTCTAAAGAAAAAACACTTAAGGGATTTTACGACAAAGCCTAAAAATCTAGAGCTTCTATGGCAAAATACTAAGTTTAAAACTAGTTACGAATGATAAATATATAAATTACGATTAAACGATTAAAAATATACACAATATAAAAATAGGCTTAAAGTTATAAAAATACAATTTTACAAAAATATTATTTTTATATTATTATTTTATAAAAGTATTAATTTTATATATAATAAAACTAATTGAAACTTAAAAATACAAAATAAAATAAACTAAAACTAATTAATAAAATAATTAACCCTAATTAGGTTAGTAATAATAATAATAATTAATTAAAAACCCTAATTAGCATTAATTACGTACTAGGTTTGCTGCCAGAGCAGGCTCCGCGAGTGCGGATGTCTGCTGCCCAATATCTCCGCGAGTGCGGATGATGCAGATTCAAACGAGCTGCAATCAGGTTCAACGTTTTATATTTTTTTTTACTTTTTTTTTTAAATTTTAATTTTCTTTTTTGTAGTAAAAAAATTAAATAAAACTTATATATTAAAAATTGCTTATTAATTTTTATAATTCTAAGAAAAATGACCTTTTTAATTAAAGCACCTAAATAGATATATATATATATTATTATTTTTATATTTTTGTATTTTTATGTTTAAAACTTCTTATATTTTTACAAAAATAGATTAAATACTAAATATATTTTTTTTATAGCGTTTCGCTTTCGGCGTTGTTGAGTTTCCCTGGCAGTGGCGCCAAAAACTTGATGTTATACGAGGTGGTGTATACGAAATAGATTATATTTTATTATAAAATACTATTAAATATGATACAATTTTACACAAGTTATTTATATAGATGGGATATACCTAAACCTTGCTACAACACTTATAGGCAGTGTACCTAATCATAGAGTAGTGTAGTTTTTAGTAAGTCCGGTTCGTTCCACAGGGAGCTAGCTGAGTTTAATGCTATATTTTTAACAACTATATTTATATAAAATATATATAATTATATATAGTAATATTATTATAAAAGGGGGTTTTTACCGTTTAATGACCGGTTTGTCGATTTTATATTTTAAGCGTAAAGATAAATAACGATAATATAAATGACAGAATTTAAATTGCGATAAAGTAAATTGCAGTAATTAAAATGACAGTAAATAAAGGTACGATGAAATATGAAATAAAAGTATTATGCTTATTTAAACTTTCGTAATCATGATGTTTAACGTTTTGATTTTAATTAATTGTTACTCGGGTTAATTGTCCTTTGTCCTGGTTTATTTGATACCTATCTGGTTTTTTTCCATAATAGTCCATCGGTCATAATTATAAAATGATCGTCAAATTAACCTTATTCCCGAAGTCAAATATTCCAACTAATTAGGGATTCGGACTGTAACAAGGTTTTTAATACTTTGTTAATAATTACACCAGGTTATCGACTGCGTGTAATCCAAGGTTTTAATACTTTGTTAACAATTACATCAATTTTCCTTGTATGTGATCCACCCCTGTTTTAATGAGATATGAATATTAATTTACCCACTTGATCAGAATGAATAATCAATTACCCTACCCGAATAATTAATTAAATGATCGTAAAAGATGTCGTATAAACGTTACTAAATATAACATACATAATTATTTTAATAATTATTAGATTAACTAATTTGAAGATAGGTTCGACAGATTCTAATGAGTTGTCATTCGATTAGACAATACCCCCATCTATTAATAGTCAATAGTCCAATGTTCACAAGTGTCGGTCTTTTGTCCAAACCTTAATTATGGTACAAAATCTAATAACCCAATCTTAATTTTTAGTCCAACATCACGATTACTTCGGCTCAAATAAGCATAATAATAACTTAGTTACAAGTGTAAGACCCAAATATTTGTTGTGTACATATGCGTAAATAAGATGCTTGAAGTTGGGGTTTTGTTGTACATATTTAAAAGGAGAAAGAATCACTTGAAGAAGGCTCAAGATAGACAAAAGTCGTATGCCGATAAACGTAGACGAACGATCGTATTTCAAGAAGGTGACATGGTGATGCTTAAGGTTTCGCCATGGAAAGGTATTATTCGATTTCGAAAATGAGGAAAGTTAGCTCCTCGGTTTATTGGGCCATTTAAGGTTTTAGCTCGCGTTGGTGAAGTCGCGTATCGTATGGAATTACCCGAAGAGCTTGCGGGGATTCATAATACATTTCATGTTTCCTATCTCCGTAAGTATCTTGCGGATGATTCTTCATGGATATCATTAGACGAAATTGAGCTAAACAACAAGTTAGAATATATTGAGGAGCCGATTGCCATACTCGATGAGAAGGTCAAAAGGTTGAGAAATAAAGAAGTAAGGACTTTTAAAGTTCAATGGCATCGGAGTAAAGGTTTCGAGTTTACGTGGGAGCCCGAAGAATTCGTGTTAGTTTATCTTCCTTCTTGTCATGCGGCTTGGATCGCGAGGACGCGCTCCGATTCAAGTGGGGGAGAGTTGTAAGACCCAAATATTTGTTGTGTACATAAGCGTAAATAAGATGCTTGAAGTTGGGGTTTTGTTGTACATATTTAAAAGGAGAAAGAATCTGATCTGGGGGAGTGGCGCGCCGCGCCATTGGTCTGTGACAGATTCCTTTCTTTTTTATTAGATATTTTGAGGGCAAATTGGTAAATTCACTAAAGGGCCGACTTTAAGGCTCTAGATTCAGTTTGGTGAGCCTCATAACACCATTTTCACCTACTTTACCTCTTCCAAATTAATTTAGTGAGAGAAAGGGTTTTCTAGAGTGAGAGAACTCAAATCAAGGAAGAAGAAGCCGATTTCGGGTCTAAGTGCAAGCTTTAAAGTTGTTCATCTATCCTCTAGCTACGTTTTGATTGTAGTGGTATGCTCTAATCTTGATTTCCTAATTTAATTTTGTGAAAGGTTTAGTGTTAGGGTTAATGGTGAACTTAAAACCCATTTGTTAGTAACTTGGGTGTTTTGGGTGAATTTGGGTCATGTAGACCCAAAGATGACTAACTAGGGTTTTCAAAGTTTTAAACTATGTTTATGAGCCTAAATTGGTTAGTGAAATTACTAGCACACTTATACATATGTAAATGGGTGTTAAGTGGGTTAGTGGATGACCCGAAATGGGGCTGTTGACCTTAAATTGGTCAAATGGGTCAAAATGGACCTATGTTAGTTAATGTTGTTGTGTAATGCATAAACCTTGAGTTGAAATGCGTTTTAAACCTAACTTGGCTAATGATTAGGGTTTTAGGGATGTTAACCCAAATATTAGGGTTAGGGTTGCAAATGGGTCAAAATTGCACCATGGGTCAAGATAACCCTAGAATGGAGTTTTAGTGGGTTGACCAACTTGAGTTTGTGATTGATATTATGTATAATGTAATAGGTACGTTACATTGAAGGTTCTCGGACTTGATTATCTTTCACAAGGGAATTTGAGGTGAGTGGAGTAATTATACGTATGTGTATATGACGCGTTTATTTGTGGGTGTTATGGTATGAACCATCGAGCCGGTAGTGCCATAACATGCGTGCGATAAGATGTGAACCACGAGCCGGTAGCATTGAGTGTGAACCACAAGCCAGTAGCACTATAAACTAGATGTGAACCACGAGCCAGTAGCATCGAGTGTGAACTACGAGCCGGTAGCACTATAAAATAAGATGTGAACCACGAGCCGGTAGCATCGAGTGTGAACCACGAGCCGGTAGCACTATAAAAGAGTATGACTTAATTGCGTATGGTGTGAACCACGAGTCGGTAGTACCATAGAATTTATGGTTAACCATATTGAGATTGTCGATTATTTAGCATATTGTTTATATATATATACATTGTGTTGAGTATATGCTAATGCGGTTTTGTGTTAATGTACGACTTGTTAAGTGTTTTGGGTACGATGAGATACTAATTGAGTTACAAGTTCGTATGAGGCATTTAGTGAATGTGATTGCAAATAGATGAGTTATATATATGTATGTGTAATTATTGCATTCACTAAATTTTTTTACCCTCTCATTGTTTACCTTTTTATAGGTTCAGTTGTAGACAAGGGTAAGGGCATCATCTTGGATTAAAGATCCCGTCGTTGTTAGAGAACGCTTTTGGGATATTAGCTTTTGGAGTTTGACCGAGACTTGGGTAGTTTAATCCCAAACACCATGCTCGTAGTGTAGTTTGGTACTTAAACGTTTTGATGGTCGAAACTCATATTTAGTATTAAACTTGTAAAACGGCCGATGTGGGCCCCGCTTTGTAAAACTTATTTTATGTTTGAATAGTGTTAGTTTTATATATTTGAATATGTTGTTAAAAGCGTTTTGTCTAATTATATCGGGAAGTGGCCAATCTTTTTCGCATTTGAAGACTTTTTGGACAGACCATATCGGCGCGCCGCGCGGCCTTCTGGCGCGCCGCGCCATTAGCTGAACAAACAAAATTTTCTTTTTTTGGTATTTCCCGCGGGTTCGATGGTGGTTTGGTTTGGGTTGTTACAACAAGACATTAATTTAAAAAGGAAGAACATAGCTTACAGTGGTGATTAATCGCGTAGCGTTGCACGGACAGAATTTCGACTTAAAACCCGTAAAACATTCTTAAAATAACCTTATTATTATTAACTTAAAATTAAAATTATACATATATATATATATATATATATACATATATATATATATATATATATATATATATATATATATATATATATATATATATATATATATATATTTACGTTACATAGAAAGGAAAAGAAAAAGATGTGTTTGATCGAGCAGAATTCGTTGCCTTTTATAGGCCCACTCTGAACTGTGAAACTCCGCGAGTGTGGAGGTTTTGTTCATCATAGCTCCGCGAGTGCGAAGCTCTGGATTCCAGCTCACCTCTTGATTTAAACGTGGGCTGCTGAATTTTATAATATATAATATAATTATATATAATTTTATATAATTATATATATATTATATTATATTCTTGTGCATAGTTGACTGTAATTTTAGCTCCGTTGAGTTGTAAGTTGATGCTCGATTTATGTCTCAGTTTCGGATTTTCGAACGCCTTTTTGTACGCTTAGATATCTTGTACTTTGCGTTTTGCGGCTTGTACTCTTGTCATTTTTAGACGTTTCTTATCAATAAATGGAACCACTTGGATTGTATCTTGTACATTTGAGCTTTTTGGTCATCTGCGTCTTCAAATCATTGTTTTCTTCTTTTGTCTTCGCACTTATTTATTTAAACAATTATTACATAAAAATAGAACAATAGTAACTAAAAGCTTTACATATTGGAAGGATATTGCGCCTAAATATATGTTCATTTGGAGCACTATTAGAGACATTTTTCAAAGACTGCATTCATTTTTAAAAACAACCATAACCTTTATTTTATCTATAAAGGTTTAAAAAGCATTACGTAGATTAGCAAATAATGATAATCTAAAATATACCGTTTACACACGACCATTACATAATGGATTACAATAAGAATATATTACATCAAAAATAAGTTTCTTGAATGCAGTTTTTACATAATATCATACAAGCATGGACTCCAAATCTTGTCCTTATTTTAGTATGCAACAGCAGAAGCTCTTAATAATCACCTGAGAATAAACATGCTTAAAACGTCAACAAAAATGTTGGTGAGTTATAGGTTTAACCTATATATCATCAAATCATAATAATAGACCACAAGATTTCATATTTCAATATATCCCATACATAGAGATAAAAATCATTCATATGGTCAACACCTGGTAACTGACATTAACAAGATGCATATAAGAATATTCCCTATCATTCCGGGAAATCCTTCGGACATGATAAAAACGAATTCGAAGTACTAAAGCATCCGGTACTTTGAATGGGGTTCGTTAGGCCCAATAGATCTATCTTTAGGATTCGCGTCAATTAGTAGATCGGTTTACTAATTCTTAGGCTACCAAGCAAAAGGGGCATATTCGGCTTCGATCATTCACCCATATAATGTAATTTCATTTACTTGTGTCTATTTCGTAAAACATTTATAAAACTGCATGTATTCTCATCCCAAAATATTAGATTTTAAAAGTGGGACTATAACTCACTTTCACAGATTTTTACTTCGTCGGGAGTAAGACTTGGCCACTGGTCGATTCACGAACCTATAACAAATATATACATATATATATATCAAAGTATGTTCAAAATATATTTACAACATTTTTAATACATTTTGATGTTTTAAGTTTATTAAGTCAGATGTCCTCGTTAGTAACCTACAACTAGTTGTCCATAGTTAGATGTACAGAAATAAATTGACATATATTATCTTGAATCAATCCACGACCCAGTGTATACACGTCTCAGGCTAGATCACAACTCAAAGTATATATATTTTTGGAATCAACCTCAACCCTGTATAGCTAACTCAAACATTACTGCATATAGAGTGTCTATGGTTGTTCCAAATAATATATATACATGGGTCGATATGATATGTCAAAACATTTGCATACGTTTCTATGGTATCCCAAGATTACGTAATATATTAGAATACATGTATAATACAATATAAGTTAGCTAGGATATGATTTGTATAGAATTGTTACAATATTTCCCGTAGCTACAACAATAAAAAAATATCCAATCTTGTTTTACCCATAACTTCTTCGTTTTAAATCCGTTTTGAGTGAATCAAATTGCTATGGTTTTATATTGAACTATATTTTATGAATTTAAACATAAAAATTATAGTTTTATAGTCAGAAATATAAGTTACAAGTCGTTTTTGTAAGAGGTAGTCATTTCAGTCGAAAGAACGACGTCTTGATGACCATTTTGAAAAACATACTTCCACTTTGAGTTTAACCATGATTCTTGGATATAGTTTCATGTTCATAAGAAAGATAATTTTCCCAGAACAACAACTTTTAAATCAAAGTTTATCACAGTTTTTAATTACCAAACCCAAAACAGCCCGCGGTGTTACTACGACGGCGTATGTCCGGTTTTACGGTGTTTTTCGTGTTTCCAGGTTTTAAATCATTAAGTTAGCATATCATATAGATATAGAATATGTTTTTAGTTGATTTTAAAAGTCAAGTTAGAAGGATTAACTTTTGTTTGCGAACAAGTTTAGAATTAACTAAACTATGTTCTAGTGATTTCAAGTTTAAACCTTCGAATAAGGTAGTTTTATATATATGAATAGAATGATGTTATGAACATCATTACTACCTCAAGTTTTGTGGATAAACCTACTGGAAATGAGAAAAATAGATCTAGCTTCAAAGGATCCTTGGATGGCTTGAAAGTTCTTGAAGCAGAATCATGACACGAAAACAAGTTCAAGTAAGATTTCCACTCGAAATAAGATTGTTATAGTTATAGAAATTGAATAAAAGTTTGAATATGAGTATTACCTTGTATTAGAAAGATATCTTACTGTAAATAAAAAATATTTCTTGAGGTTGGATGATCACTTTACAAGATTGTAAGTAAGCTAGCAAACTTGGAAGTATTCTTGATTTTATGAAACTAGAACTTATAGAATTTATGAAGAACACTTAGAACTTGAAGACAGAACTTGAGAGAGATCAATTAGATGATGAAAATTGAAGAATGAAAGTGTTTGTAGATGTTTTTGGTCGTTGGTATATGGATTAGATATAAAGGATGTGTAATTTTGTTTACATGTAAATAAGTCATGAATGATTACTAATATTTTTGTAATTTTATGAGATATTTCATGCTAGTTGCCAAATGATGGTTTCCACATGTGTTAGGTGACTCACATGGGCTTCTAAGAGCTGATCATTGGAGTGTATATACCAATAGTACATACATATAAAAGCTGTGTATTGTACGAGTACGAATACGGGTGCATACGAGTAGAATTGTTGATGAAACTGAACGAGGATGTAATTGTAATCATTTTTGTTAAGTAGAAGTATTTTGATAAGTGTCTTGAATTCTTTCAAAAGTGTATGAATACATATTAAAACACTACATGTATATACATTTTAACTGAGTTGTTAAGTCATCGTTAGTCGTTACATGTAAATGTTATTTTGAAACCTTTAGGTTAACGATCTTGTTAAATGTTGTTAACCCATTATTTATTATATCTAAAGAGATGTTAAATTATTACAATTTCATGATATTATGATATATTAATATATCTTAGTATGATATATATATATATATAGTTAAATATTGTTACAACGATAATCGTTACATATATGTCTCGTTTCGAAATCATTAAGTTAGTAGTCTTGTTTTTACATATGTAGTTCATTGTTAATACACTTAATGACATGTTTAATTATCATTTATCATGATTAAACATAGTATATCAATATCTTAATATGATTCATATGTATTTAGTAAGACGTTGTTATAATGATAATCGTTATATATATATATATATATATATATATATATATATATATATATATATATATATATATATATATATATATATCGTTTCGAGTTTCTTAATTCAATAAACTCAATTTTATGTATATAATTCATTGTTAAAATACCTAATGAGATACTTACTTATCATAATATCATGTTAACTATATATAATCATATATATATCATCATATAGTTTTTACAAGTTTTAACATTCATGAATCACCGGTCAACTTGGGTGGTCAATTGTCTATATGAAACATATTTCAATTAATCAAGTCTTAACAAGTTTGATTGCTTAACATGTTGGAAACACTTAATCATGTAAATAACAATTTCATTTAATATATATAAACATGGAAAAGTTCGGGTCACTACACGCATCCCACTCAGTGCCTTCCCATCTAACAGCCTGGTGACCACTGAAATGTCCCGTTCTTATTGATAAAAAACGTTCCATATTAATTGATTTCGTTGCGAGGTTTTGACCTCTATATGAGACATTTTTCAAAGACTGTATTCATTTTTAAAACAAACCATAACCTTTATTTCATAAATAAAGGTTTAAAAAGCTTTACGTAGATTATCAAATAATGATAATCTAAAATATCCTGTTTACACACGACCATTACATAATGGTTTACAATACAAATATGTTACATCGAAATCAGTTTCTTGAATGCAGTTTTTACACAATATCATACAAACATGGACTCCAAATCTTGTCCTTATTTTAGTATGCAACAGCGGAAGCTCTTAGTATTCACCTGAGAATAAACATGCTTTAAATGTCAACAAAAATGTTGGTGAGTTATAGGTTTAACCTATATATATCAAATCGTAACAATAGACCACAAGATTTCATATTTCAATACACATCCCATACATAGAGATAAAAATCATTCATATGGTGAACACCTGGTAATCGACATTAACAAGATGCATATATAAGAATATCCCCATCATTCCGGGACACCCTTCGGATATGATATAAATTTCGAAGTACTAAAGCATCCGGTACTTTGGATGGGGTTTGTTAGGCCCAATAGATCTATCTTTAAGATTCGCGTCAATTAGGGTGTCTGTTCCCTAATTCTTAGATTACCAGACTTAATAAAAAGGGGCATATTCGATTTCGATAATTCAACCATAGAATGTAGTTTCACGTACTTGTGTCTATTTTGTAAATCATTTATAAAACCTGCATGTATTCTCATCCCAAAAATATTAGATTTTAAAAGTGGGACTATAACTCACTTTCACAGATTTTTACTTCGTCGGGAAGTAAGACTTGGCCACTGGTTGATTCACGAACCTATAACAATATATACATATATATCAAAGTATGTTTAAAATATATTTACAACACTTTTAATATATTTTGATGTTTTAAGTTTATTAAGTCAGCTGTCCTCGTTAGTAACCTACAACTAGTTGTCCACAGTTAGATGTACAGAAATAAATCGATAAATATTATCTTGAATCAATCCACGACCCAGTGTATACGTATCTCAGTATTGATCACAACTCAAACTATATATATTTTGGAATCAACCTCAACCCTGTATAGCTAACTCCAACATTCACATATAGAGTGTCTATGGTTGTTCCGAAATATATATAGATGTGTCGACATGATAGGTCGAAACATTGTATACGTGTCTATGGTATCTCAAGATTACATAATATACAATACAAGTTGATTAAGTTATGGTTGGAATAGATTTGTTACCAATTTTCACGTAGCTAAAATGAGAAAAATTATCCAATCTTGTTTTACCCATAACTTCTTCATTTTAAATCTGTTTTGAGTGAATCAAATTGCTATGGTTTCATATTGAACTCTATTTTATGAATCTAAACAGAAAAAGTATAGGTTTATAGTCGGAAAAATAAGTTACAAGTCGTTTTTTTAAAGGTAGTCATTTCAGTCGAAAGAACGACGTCTAGATGACCATTTTAGAAAACATACTTCCACTTTGAGTTTAACCATAATTTTTGGATATAGTTTCATGTTCATAATAAAAATCATTTTCTCAGAATAACAACTTTTAAATCAAAGTTTATCATAGTTTTTAATTAACTAACCCAAAACAGCCCGCGGTGTTACTACGACGGCGTAAATCTGGTTTTACGGTGTTTTTCGTGTTTCCAGGTTTTAAATCATTAAGTTAGCATATCATATAGATATAGAACATGTGTGTAGTTAATTTTAAAAGTCAAGTTAGAAGGATTAACTTTTGTTTGCGAACAAGTTTAGAATTAACTAAACTATGTTCTAGTGATTACGAGTTTAAACCTTCGAATAAGATAGTTTTATATATATAAATCGAATGATGTTATGAACATCATTACTACCTCAAGTTTAGTAGGTAAATCTACTGGAAGTGACAAGAAATGATCTAGCTTCAAAGGATCTTGGATGGCTTGAAAGTTCTTGAAGTAGGATCATGACACAAAAACAAGTTCAAGTAAGATTTTTACTCGAATTAAGATAGTTTCTAGTTATAGAAATTGAATCAAAGTTTGAATATGAATATTACCTTGAATAATAAAGATAACCTACTGTATATAATAAAGGTTTCTTGATCTTAAATGATTACTTGGAATGGATTAGAAAGCTTGGAAGTAAATTAGTAAACTTGAAGGGATTTTTGAAGTGTTCTTGAAGTGTTCTTCCTATGATGATTATAGCTTGATTCTTGAAGTGATTTTTGATGAAGATGATGATTAACTACTGGAAAAATACGTCAAAACCTTGTATACGTATCCCGATATTTAAAGTGCGTAAAATAAATACAGAAATTAAATGACGATAAATAAAATGCGTAAAGTAAATAACAGAAATTAAATGACAATAAATAAAATTGCGAGAATGTAAATTGCGATAATTAAATTGCGATAAATAAAGTGTAATCAGTTAGCTGGGAACAATTAGCTAGGAACAGTTAGCGTGGATTCTTAGCAAAATTTCTCATAGTTAATTTGTTTGTTTCTAACAAATTTTATTTTGTCAAATGTTTCCTTCATTAAGCCACTTGATTTTTGATAAATCAAAATCTAAATATGAAATTGGATGAATATGATTATTCTACGGTGAATGGATACGTATATCTGTAGATGTAAACAGGATAGTAAATGACTGTTGAATCAGATTTGAAAGAATGTACAGTGTAACTTATCAATGTGAAATCTAAATATTCCTCGGGTGTTACCTACCCGTTAAAATATTTTCACCATTAACAATTTGTACAAAAGAATTATTAATTACATTCTTTATGAAAACATATATACATATATATTTTTTTCAGATGTAATCATGGATTTAATGAGTCAATAAGATATTAAACTCATTTGATTTATCGTTAATACTAGATTACATAATCTCTAAAACTTTAGAAATTACGTAATCGCCATGTCGAGCGAAGATAATCGATGTAGAATGATATGTAGAACGATGATTATACTCGAGGTACAGAATGAGATGTCGAAGCTGGTGACGCGGATGTTGTTCTTGGTGGTACTAGTGTTGTTGGTGCTGAGGCTGGTGATGTTACTGGTGTTGATGATACTGCTAGTGCTTGCAAATTGTGTACCGTGCTCTCTAAAGTTAACACCCGAGCTCGGAGTTCTTTAACTTCTTCTACTAACCCTGGTTGGTTATCAGTGTGAGGTAGAGGTCGGATATCTTCTCTAGTTCCGTTAATGGTAACCTCAAGACGAAAAATTCTTGCAAAAAGGGTATAAACGGTGTTGCGAACAGGTTCGCCGGTGAGCGGGTCGAGCACTCTGACGTTAGGTGGTAAGTTCGGCTCGTGATATGGAGTACCTTCTTCATTTCTCTATAGGGTAAGTATTTCGTGAACCCATTCCCACTTTCTAAAGAAATCACGGTAGTTGATCGGTTGGTGCGCTCCCGTTACGCTATCTTCGGAGTCAGAAGAACTTGGTCGATTCGTAGAGGCCATCGTATGCGATCACAGAAAAGATTTTTGGTATGAAAAGCTTAGTGATAGCAAATGATAGTTGGATGGTATTCTCAATGCATAATATGCCTAGATATATATAGTATCAGGATCCCTTAAATTACGGAGAAATTTACGGAAGATATCAGGCAAAGTTTACCGTAATAGATACGCTAAGATATAAATTTGTCTATACACTATCTATGCAATAAAGGCCGTAAGGTATGTCTAGACTTAGGAATGATTAGCAGGAAATTTTCCACTAGGAATGATATACAATACTTATAATATGCAGCTAAGGTCGAAGTCCAGACTCGCTAATGCATCCTAACAACTATCAGTTAGACACACTAATGCAAGACCTGGTTCGCTAGGACCAACGCTCTGATACCACCTGAAACAACCCGTCCTTATCCATCTGGACGAAGTCATCAACATTTGGTCCCATTGCGATGATCGACTCCAAGTAATGTCCTTAAATTGAGCAAATACACAGCGGAAGACTTAATTCGTACCTGAGAATAAACATACTTTAAAGTGTCAACCAAAAGGTTGGTGAGTTCATAGGTTTATCATAACAATCATTTCAATATCTTAATAGACAACAAGATTTCCGTTTATAAATATATGTACACTCGCAAGTGTATAAAAGTATTCTATAAGTTGTAGGCACCCGGTAACAAGCCTTAACGTTCATGTTTTACCCTCTGAAGTACACCAGACCAGGTGTGTTTAATATAACTTCAAAGTACTAAAGCATCCCATAGCCAGGATGGGGTTTGTCAGGCCCAATAGATCTATCTTTAGGATTCGCGCCTACCGTACATAGACAAGTAGTTTAATGTTACCAAGCTAAGGGTATATTTCTGGTTTAAACCCACATAGAATTTGTTTTAGTACTTGTGCCTATTTCGTAAAACATTTATAAAACAGCGCATGTATTCTCAGTCCAAAAATATATATTGCAAAAGCAATTAAAAAGGGGGCAAATGAAACTCACCTAATGTATTTTGTAGTAAAAATACATATGATGATTTTGAACAAGTATAGGGTTGGCCTTGGATTCACGAACCTATATCAGTTATATATATTAAAACATATAATCGTAATCGAACAAATTTATTTATATATATTTATTAGTAATATCATTTTATATTAATAAATTGTACGTTTCATAAATGTACTTATTTTATGTACTTTGAATAACTAAAAATATAGTTATGTTATATTTATTAAGTATAGTTTTAAATAACTAATAGTTATTTGACAAAATAATATTAATAATAATAAATAAAAAGTTGTATCTTTTTATGATAATAATAATTATATTTTTAATATTTGTAATATGCTAATAATAATAATAATAATAATAATAATAATAATAATAATAATAATAATAATAATAATAGTTATAGAAATATAATACTACCTTAAAGGGTATTTCCCCAAAAAAAAATGTCTCTGACAGGTCTCGAACTCACAACCTCTCGAATAAACACACCCACACTCAACCATTGAACTGCCCAACACTTTCTGTTTTAGTTTACACTCTTAATTCTCTTATGCTATGAATTCAGCCCAACTATAAAGCCCATCCAAATATTTGTTTCATGGCCCAACAACATAGTAATTGTGATACCCGATTTCAGCCCAAATTAAACATAACAAAAAAAAAAGAATTCGATCAAAGTAACCAGCTGGATTCCACTTAATCAATCATCAATTTTTTTTTACATCATTATCATCAAAGTTAATTTATTATAATTATCATCATCAATAATAATTGGGGTATCATCCTTTATGGTCACAGTAGCTATCATCATCTCAGTCGCATCATCATGTTTTGTCACCATCATTCTTCATCGTTATAGCAGTATCAAACGAAGAAGGTTTGCGATGGTTGCTTATTATAAACGAGATTGTATGACAGCAGCAGTAGCTGCAACTTTGTTGCGTTACTGCTCGAAATCTAATAGAAACAGATAGGTAGGAGACAAAAACAGTTACGGTAGTTCTTCATGGTGATTGAATCGCGGTTGAGGTTGTTACAGGTGGGTTGCAGTGGTGGTGTTCTTAACAGCGATGAATATAGAAGTTTGAAACAGGAAACAATAAAGCAGCTGCAGTAGCGATGAAAAAGAATTATGGTTGTTCAAAGGTGAAGTGGTGATGGCGGATTTGGTTTCAAACAGAAATATATTCGACACTTTGCAGCAGGTATTCCTTTGGGTTTCGTGGCTATGGTTTGATGGTGGATTCACAAACACGTTTAGGAGAGAGAAAGAGGAGAGGGAAAAGAGAAGATTGTTGTGGGTTTTATGAAGGAAGTGGTAGCCGAAGGTTGGGGTGTTGGAGATCATGGTGGCATGTGGTTGTTATCCATAACAGAAACAGAAACAACCATGTATCAAAAACATGATAGTGATGGTGAGGTGGTTTTGGGTGGTGATCCTTGGTGGTTCACGACTGCACAACGGCAACAGGGACATATGCTATGGGTAGCTTCTTGATTGTCAAGAACATAAAACTCATTCGAACATAAATTGTAGAGAGGGAGAGATGGATAGGAGAGAGAGGATTGGTTATCGATGGTGGCTAACAGTGGTGGTGGTACACGATGGTCTTCAACAGAAACGCTAGAGGTATTTGTTGGTGTTAGAGGGTGGTGGTGACCGGTTAATGATAGTGGTGATGATAAACGAAGGCGGTGATAGCGGTTGTAGTCACGAAGAATTAGAGAATGAAAGTGGGTTTGATTGTTTTGGTCGAACCATGAACAACTAGTTGGTTCATGATGGTGGTTGATGTCCTCGGTTCCAAAACCGAAACATGACTAGCAACATCAGTTTATAACTTCACAATAGGTTTGAGAATTTTGGTTTCAATCGAAGATGAAGAAGAGTAATCTATGGTTTTTGATGGTGCTCTCTTAACTCGATTTCTACTGAGAGAATTAGATAGAGATTATCAACATTATTTATAGCTAATTTACTCAGTTATCATTTGCTTTGTTGTTAGGATATGTCCACATACAATATTCCATCAAATACAAACAAATATATAAAAATAAAAGTTGTTATAATTCTCTAACATATCTTGGATTTGCTATTGTACCCGTGATCTTAATATCTATATGTTTATCAATTAAAGAGACAAATTAGACAGCCACGATAGTAATTGAAAAACAAATCATAGATATATCTGTATTTATATCAATTTGTAGTAGTTAATCTAACGAAATATTGCTGTATATATATATCTTGTATTTTTATAAATATTAGCATGTATATACATACGTATCTGATGTATCTGCTTTGATATACTTGTATTTTCTAATCCGAGTACTTGTGTTTTATAATAGTTATCCTATAACTAAAGGAACATGTAGATACATAATTTGGTCATTAACATTGACAATAAAACTTAAGTTACTTCAAAATCTTCCAAATTATAAGATCTTATAATATTGTTGAGTGGAGTTAATTTTTACATAATATATTCAGTTTATTTAATTTTATAGAATTTATATGAATTAAGGCATAGTATAAAATCATAAAATTAAGTCATCATCCTCATCTCGTTTTGATGTATGTATAGAAAAGTCTTATGGTTTCAAACTCTATGATTTTATTAATTTAGTTTCTAAAATAAAATAAAAACACATATTAACATATTATGAAGTATTAATATATTTATATGTATCTATTTACAAATAGTTGTTCGTGAATCATCGGAACTGGTCGAAGGTCAAATGAATTCATGAAACAGTTCAAAATTTTTGAGACTCAACCTAACAGACTTTGCTAATCGTGTCAAAACTATTACATCGTATCGAGAGTTTGGTTTAAAATAAGTCAAAATTTTCCGGGTCGTGACAGTACCCACCCGTTAAAGAAATTTCGTCCTGAAATTTGATCGAGGTCGTCATGGCTAACACTAAAAATATTTTCATGATGAATATGAGTTGCTAAATAGAGTTTTATCATTATTGAGTAATATAGATAAAACGATTCGGTTAGGTGAAGCGTACGAGTGAAGCTGTCACAACAGATTGAGATAGAGATTTAACTTTTTGCTGTAGTCATGGTGGAATTTAGAAAATAAGGTGCGTCTTAACTTTTGACGTTGTCTTGGTTGAATTCCGGAATTCAAGGGATTAAAGAAAATCTTTAAAATCTAAAAGATTTGCCTCTTCGGCGAATAAGGAAATTAGGATCTCTTCAATTAAATATGGAAATCTGTCTTGATTTCTTTGTCTAGTATTTTCACTATAAATAGACTTCTTTCGTTCCATTATTTTCGCCACTTCAATTCTTTCTTCTCGATCCATACTTTCAAACAATTGTGAAAATGCTTAATCCAGTTCTGATCGTTGTCCTCATCCTTACTATCGCAACATTCATTCTCCTTTTTCAACTTCCACAAGAGGAATCTACTTTCTTCTACTTCGCCTTTGGGGTTATATTGTTTTTAATTCTCCCGTGTCTTTATGTTGCGATAAACATTGATATACACGGTTTGTAATTTATGTGTTGTTATCGGGCTTTATATTCCCCCTTATATTTCGAAGCTCTATGCTTTTGTTTTCTCTTCCCGACTTCAAGTCAAGCGAATAATGGTCCAGAATTCGTAAATATAGAAGTTCGAATGATTATAATGTTCTAGGCAAGAAGGAACGTGATAGCACGATTTGATTTTCAAATTTATCAAAATTATTGAAGATAGAACTGTCAAGAGTATATTCTTCTTGATATGTTCGGAGGTTATGTAGAATGAAAGAGTTAGGTAACATGACACATGATGATGGTATAATCTACTGTGAACCATCATCACATTTCTTTAGAAACTCAGCATGACTTACTGTAATATAATCATGTTGGCCAAGCGCATTATATTATACTAACTCATGCTTCAGTTCCCAACATTTCTCCACAATTCATTCATAATTTATACTTGGATTTTACCGAAATTTCCAATATAATGGGATACTGGAAACACGAAGAGGTAGATAATTTCGGACAAGAATATTTATGTAAATATCCTCAGAAATATCAAAGATATTTATGATGATATTTTGAAATTTCTAAGTTCGAAGGTGAATGAAGAAAGATTTTCCGCAAGATTTTAACACGACTTTGGAGCAAGATATTCTCTAAAGATTTTATCGGATCCAGAATTACCTGGATTCTTTGAATATAGGGTTTGGTATTTGTATTTGTTCTTTGTTTCCTTTACGGTGTGCTCAATCCGATTTTTAGTACCAAATTTTCTATCGAGCGTTCCCAACACTTCCTTCTTTATCATCAACTATTGGCCATTAAGACCATTTACAACATGCTACTTTATCAGCATTTTCAAAGTTAACGGATCTGGGTCATCGGGTATCAAACTGAGGTGGTTTCAGGAGAATTGTGTTTTTAGATGATTAAACGCTGATGGTAATATGGTGAAATATAAAAGGTTCCCCAGTATCAATAAAGAGTACGCATATATATCAAGGTTATAATAAGGTTGTTTCGGATGAAAAGTCGGAATTGACTTGCTGGAGCTGTGACAAAATTGGCTAATTTGAAGAAGAATTGCAAAGTTATTTTGGGTAATAATAACACTAAAGAAATTAACACAGCTATGTGTTAAACGTTTATTCAGTTTCCGAGGGTTTTTCAGGTGCATAACTATATGCATCAACCTTTTCTTCCGTAGATGAAATGCGGCTGGTTCATCCTCTCGATCGAGGTGTTTTCAAGAATCATGAAAGATTTGAACGCAGATTGTAATCGTCAAGATACAAATGAGGTTTAAAATGAGATCAAGTGGCAAACTTGAAGAATTGTTTAGTTTCATATGTTATAATCAATATTTTAATTCATTTTAATTGTCCAATGTTATTAGTCCACAGTCGATAGTCCACAGTTAACAGTCCAGTAATATATATAGTTTATTATATTATATTCGAATTAATTAATACGTGTCGTGACCCGTATACGTCTCAGACTCGATCACAACTCAAAGTATATATATTATTATAGAATCAACCTCAACCCTGTATAGAGAACTCGATCATTATTGCATATAGAGTGTCTATGGTGATTCCAAATAATATATATAGATGTGTCGATATGATATGTCAAAACCTTGTATACGTATCCCGATATTTAAAGTGCGTAAAATAAATACAGAAATTAAATGACGATAAATAAAATGCGTAAAGTAAATAACAGAAATTAAATGACAATAAATAAAATTGCGAGAATGTAAATTTCGATAATTAAATTGCGATAAATAAAGTGTAATCAGTTAGCTGGGAACAATTAGCTAGGAACAGTTAGCGTGGATTCTTAGCAAAATTTCTCATAGTTAATTTGTTTGTTTCTAACAAATTTTATTTTGTCAAATGTTTCCTTCATTAAGCCACTTGATTTTTGATAAATCAAAATCTAAATATGAAATTGGATGAATATGATTATTCTACGGTGAATGGATACGTATATCTGTAGATGTAAACAGGATAGTAAATGACTGTTGAATCAGATTTGAAAGAATGTACAGTGTAACTTATCAATGTGAAATCTAAATATTCCTTGGGTGTTACCTACCCGTTAAAATATTTTCACCATTAACAATTTGTACAAAAGAATTATTAATTACATTCTTTATGAAAACATATATACATATATATTTTCTTCAGATGTAATCATGGATTTAATGAGTCAATAAGATATTAAACTCATTTGATTTATCGTTAATACTAGATTACATAATCTCTAAAACTTTAGAAATTACGTAATCGCCATGTCGAGCGAAGATAATCGATGTAGAATGATATGTAGAACGATGATTATACTCGAGGTACAGAATGAGATGTCGAAGCTGGTGACGCGGATGTTGTTCTTGGTGGTACTAGTGTTGTTGGTGCTGAGGCTGGTGATGTTACTGGTGTTGATGATACTGCTAGTGCTTGCAAATTGTGTACCGTGCTCTCTGAAGTTAACACCCGAGCTCGGAGTTCTTTAACTTCTTCTACTAACCCTGGTTGGTTATCAGTGTGAGGTAGAGGTCGGATATCTTCTCTAGTTCCGTTAATGGTAACCTCAAGACGAAAAATTCTTGCAAAAAGGGTATAAACGGTGTTGCGAACAGGTTCGCCGGTGAGCGGGTCGAGCACTCCGACGTTAGGTGGTAAGTTCGGCTCGTGATATGGAGTACCTTCTTCATTTCTCCATAGGGTAAGTATTTCGTGAACCCATCCCCACTTTCTAAAGAAATCACGGTAGTTGATCGGTTGGTGCGCTCCCGTTACGCTATCTTCGGAGTCAGAAGAACTTGGTCGATTCGTAGAGGCCATCGTATGAGATCACAGAAAAGATTTTTGGTATGAAAAGCTTAGTGATAGAAAATGATAGTTGGATGGTATTCTCAATGCATAATATGCCTAGATATATATAGTACCAGGATCCCTTAAATTACGGAGAAATTTACGGAAGATATCAGGCAAAGTTTACCGTAATAGATACGCTAAGATATAAATTTGTCTATACACTATCTATGCAATAAAGGCAGTAAGGTATGTCTAGACTTAGGAATGATTAGCAGGAAATTTTCCACTAGGAATGATATACAATACTTATAATATGCAGCTAAGGTCGAAGTCCAGACTCGCTAATGCATCCTAACAACTATCAGTTAGACACACTAATGCAAGACCTGGTTCGCTAGGACCAACGCTCTGATACCACCTGAAACAACCCGTCCTTATCCATCTGGACGAAGTCATCAACATTTGGTCCCATTGCGATGATCGACTCCAAGTAATGTCCTTAAATTGAGCAAATGCACAGCGGAAGACTTAATTCGTACCTGAGAATAAACATGCTTTAAAGTGTCAACCAAAAGGTTGGTGAGTTCATAGGTTTATCATAACAATCATTTCAATATCTTAATAGACAACAAGATTTCCGTTTATAAATATATGTACACTCGCAAGTGTATAAAAGTATTCTATAAGTTGTAGGCACCCGGTAACAAGCCTTAACGTTCATGTTTTACCCTCTGAAGTACACCAGACCAGGTGTGTTTAATATAACTTCGAAGTACTAAAGCATCCCATAGCCAGGATGGGGTTTGTCAGGCCCAATAGATCTATCTTTAGGATTCGCGCCTACCGTACATAGACAAGTAGTTTAATGTTACCAAGCTAAGGGTATATTTCTGGTTTAAACCCACATAGAATTTGTTTTAGTACTTGTGCCTATTTTGTAAAACATTTATAAAACAGCGCATGTATTCTCAGTCCAAAAATATATATTGCAAAAGCAATTAAAAAGGGAGCAAATGAAACTCACCTAATGTATTTTGTAGTAAAAATACATATGACGATTTTGAACAAGTATAGGGTTGGCCTTGAATTCACGAACCTATATCAGTTATATATATTAAAACATATAATCGTAATCGAACAAATTTATTTATATATATTTATTAGTAATATCATTTTATATTAATAAATTGTACGTTTCATAAATGTACTTATTTTATGTACTTTGAATAACTAAAAATATAGTTATGTTATATTTATTAAGTATAGTTTTAAATAACTAATAGTTATTTGACAAAATAATATTAATAATAATAAATAAAAAGTTGTATCTTTTTATGATAATAATAATTATATTTTTAATATTTGTAATATGCTAATAATAATAATAATAATAATAATAATAATAATAATAATAATAATAATAATAATAATAATAATAATAATAATAATAATAATAATAATAATAATAATAATAATAATAATAGTTATAGAAATATAATACTACCTTAAAGGGTATTTCCCCAAAAAAAAATGTCTCTGACAGGTCTCGAACTCACAACCTCTCGAATAAACACACCCACACTCAACCATTGAACTGCCCAACACTTTCTGTTTTAGTTTACACTCTTAATTCTCTTATGCTATGAATTCAGCCCAACTATAAAGCCCATCCAAATATTTGTTTCATGGCCCAACAACATAGTAATTGTGATACCCGATTTCAGCCCAAATTAAACATAACAAAAAAAAAAGAATTCGATCAAAGTAACCAGCTGGATTCCACTTAATCAATCATCGATTTTTTTTTTACATCATTATCATCAAAGTTAATTTATTATAATTATCATCATCAATAATAATTGGGGTATCATCCTTTATGGTCACAGTAGCTATCATCATCTCAGTCGCATCATCATGTTTTGTCACCATCATTCTTCATCGTTATAGCAGTATCAAACGAAGAAGGTTTGCGATGGTTGCTTATTATAAACGAGATTGTATGACAGCAGCAGTAGCTGCAACTTTGTTGCGTTACTGCTCGAAATCTAATAGAAACAGATAGGTAGGAGACAAAAACAGTTACGATAGTTCTTCATGGTGATTGAATCGCGGTTGAGGTTGTTACAGGTGGGTTGCAGTGGTGGTGTTCTTAACAGCGATGAATATAGAAGTTTGAAACAGGAAATAATAAAGCAGCTGCAGTAGCGATGAAAAAGAATTATGGTTGTTCAAAGGTGAAGTGGTGATGGCGGATTTGGTTTCAAACAGAAATATATTCGACACTTTGCAGCAGGTATTCCTTTGGGTTTCGTGGCTATGGTTTGATGGTGGATTCGCAAACACGTTTAGGAGAGAGAAAGAGGAGAGGGAAAAGAGAAGATTGTTGTGGGTTTTATGAAGGAAGTGGTAGCCGAAGGTTGGGGTGTTGGAGATCATGGTGGCATGTGGTTGTTATCCATAACAGAAACAGAAACAACCATGTATCAAAAACATGATAGTGATGGTGAGGTGGTTTTGGGTGGTGATCCTTGGTGGTTCACGACTGCACAACGGCAACAGGGACATATGCTATGGGTAGCTTCTTGATTGTCAAGAACATAAAACTCATTCGAACACAAATTGTAGAGAGGGAGAGATGGATAGGAGAGAGAGGATTGGTTATCGATGGTGGCTAACAGTGGTGGTGGTACACGATGGTCTTCAACAGAAACGCTAGAGGTATTTGTTGGTGTTAGAGGGTGGTGGTGACCGGTTAATGATAGTGGTGATGATAAACGAAGGCGGTGATAGCGGTTGTAGTCACGAAGAATTAGAGAATGAAAGTGGGTTTGATTGTTTTGGTCGAACCATGAACAACTAGTTGGTTCATGATGGTGGTTGATGTCCTCGGTTCCAAAACCGAAACATGACTAGCAACATCAGTTTATAACTTCACAATAGGTTTGAGAATTTTGGTTTCAATCGAAGATGAAGAAGAGTAATCTATGGTTTTTGATGGTGCTCTCTTAACTTGATTTCTACTGAGAGAATTAGATAGAGATTATCAACATTATTTATAGCTAATTTACTCAGTTATCATTTGCTTTGTTGTTAGGATATGTCCACATACAATATTCCATCAGATACAAACAAATATATAAAAATAAAAGTTGTTATAATTCTCTAACATATCTTGGATTTGCTATTGTACCCGTGATCTTAATATCTATATGTTTATCAATTAAAGAGACAAATTAGACAGCCACGATAGTGATTGAAAAACAAATCATAGATATATCTGTATTTATATCAATTTGTAGTAGTTAATCTAACAAAATATTGTTTTATATATATATCTTGTATTTTTATAAATATTAGCATGTATATACATACGTATCTGATGTATCTGCTTTGATATACTTGTATTTTCTAATCCGAGTACTTGTGTTTTATAATAGTTATCCTATAACTAAAGGAACATGTAGATACATAATTTGGTCATTAACATTGACAATAAAACTTAAGTTACTTCAAAATCTTCCAAATTATAAGATCTTATAATATTTTTGAGTGGAGTTAATTTTTACATAATATATTCAGTTTATTTAATTTTATAGAATTTATATGAATTAAGGCATAGTATAAAATCATAAAATTAAGTCATCATCCTCATCTCGTTTTGATGTATGTATAGAAAAGTCTTATGGTTTCAAACTCTATGATTTTATTAATTTAGTTTCTAAAATAAAATAAAAACACATATTAACATATTATGAAGTATTAATATATTTATATGTATCTATTTACAAATAGTTGTTCGTGAATCATCGGAACTGGTCGAAGGTCAAAGGAATTCATGAAACAGTTCAAAATTTTTGAGACTTAACCTAACAGACTTTGCTAATCATGTCAAAACTATTACATCGTATCGAGAGTTTGGTTTAAAATAAGTCAAAATTTTCCGGGTCGTGACAACGAATCTTCTGGAAATAGATGCGGGTATTTCTTCTTCATCTGATCTTCACGCTCCCAGGTGAACTCGGGTCCTCTACGAGCATTCCATCGAACCTTAACAATTGGTATCTTGTTTTGCTTAAGTCTTTTAACCTCACGATCCATTATTTCGACGGGTTCTTCGACGAATTGGAGTTTTTCGTTGATTTGGATTTCATCTAACGGAATAGTGAGATCTTCTTTAGCAAAACATTTCTTCAAATTCGAGACGTGGAAAGTGTTATGTACAGCCACGAGTTGTTGAGGTAACTCAAGTCGGTAAGCTACTGGTCCGACACGATCAATAATCTTGAATGGTCCAATATACCTTGGATTTAATTTTCCTCATTTATCAAATCGAACAACGCCTTTCCAAGGTGCAACTTTAAGCATGACCATCTCTCCAATTTCAAATTCTATATCTTTTCTTTTAATGTCAGCGTAGCTCTTTTGTCGACTTTGTGCGGTTTTCAACCATTGTTGAATTTGGATGATCTTCTCGGTAGTTTCTTGTATAATCTCAGGACCCGTAATCTGTCTATCCCCCACTTCACTCCAACAAATCGGAGACCTGCACTTTCTACCATAAAGTGCTTCAAACGGCGCCATCTCAATGCTTGAATGGTAGCTGTTGTTGTAGGAAAATTCTGCTAATGGTAGATGTCGATCCCAACTGTTTCCGAAATCAATAACACATGCTCGTAGCATGTCTTTAAGCGTTTGTATCGTCCTTTCACTCTGCCCGTCAGTTTGTGGATGATAGGCAGTACTCATATCTAGACGAGTTCCTAATGCTTGCTGTAATGTCTGCCAGAATCTTGAAATAAATCTGCCATCCCTATCAGAGATAATAGAGATTGGTATTCCATGTCTGGAGACGACTTCCTTCAAATACAGTCGTGCTAACTTCTCCATCTTGTCATATTCTCTTATTGGCAGGAAATGTGCTGATTTGGTGAGACGGTCAACTATTACCCAAATAGTATCAAAACCACTTGCAGTCCTTGGCAATTTAGTGATGAAATCCATGGTAATGTTTTCCCATTTCCATTCCGGGATTTCTGGTTGTTGAAGTAGACCTGATGGTTTATGATGCTCAGTTTTGACCTTAGAACACGTCAAATATTCTCCTACGTATTTAGCAACATCGGCTTTCATACCCGGCCACCAAAAATATTTCCTGAGATCCTTGTACATCTTCCCCGTTCTAGGATGTATTGAGTATCTGGTTTTATGAGCTTCTCTAAGTACCATTTCTCTCATATCTCCAAATTTTGGTACCCAAATCCTTTCAGCCCTATACCGGGTTTCGTCTTCCCGAATATTAAGATGTTTCTCCGATCCTTTGGGTATTTCATCCTTTAAATTTCCCTCTTTTAAAACTCCTTGTTGCGCCTCCTTTATTTGAGTAGTAAGGTTATTATGAATCATTATATTCATAGATTTTACTCGAATGGGTTCTCTGTCCTTCCTGCTCAAGGCATCGGCTACCACATTTGCCTTCCCCAAGTGGTAACGAATCTCAAAGTCGTAATCATTCAATAATTCAATCCACCTACGCTGCCTCATATTCAGTTGTTTCTGATTAAATATGTGTTGAAGACTTTTGTGGTCGGTATATATAATACTTTTGACCCCATATAAGTAGTGCCTCCAAGTCTTTAATGCAAAAACAACCGCGCCTAATTCCAAATCATGCGTCGTATAATTTTGTTCGTGAATCTTCAATTGTCTAGACGCATAAGCAATCACCTTCATTCGTTGCATTAATACACAACCGAGACCTTGCTTTGATGCGTCACAATAAATCACAAAATCTTCATTCCCTTCGGGCAATGACAATATAGGTGTCGTAGTTAGCTTTTTCTTCAATAACTGAAACGCTTTCTCTTGTTCATCATTCCATTCAAATTTCTTCCCTTTATGCGTTAATGCAGTCAAGGGTTTTGCTATTCTGGAAAAGTCTTGGATGAACCTTCTGTAGTAACCAGCTAGTCCTAAAAACTGGCGTATGTGTTTCGGAGTTTTCGGGGTTTCCCACTTTTCAACAGTTTCTATCTTTGCCGGATCCACCTTAATACCTTCTTTGTTCACTATGTGACCGAGGAATTGAACTTCTTCCAACCAAAATGCACACTTTGAAAACTTAGCGTACAATTCTTCCTTCCTCAATACTTCTAACACCTTTCTCAAATGTTCACCGTGTTCTTGGTCATTCTTTGAGTAAATAAGTATGTCATCAATGAAAACAATGACAAACTTGTCAAGGTATGGTCCACACACTCGGTTCATAAGGTCCATGAACACAGCTGGTGCATTAGTTAAACCAAACGGCATGACCATAAACTCGTAATGACCGTAACGTGTTCTGAAAGCAGTCTTTGGAATATCATCGTATTTCACCCGCATTTGATGATACCCGGAACATAAGTCAATCTTTGAATAAACAGACGAGCCTTGTAGTTGATCAAATAAGTCGTCGATTCTCGGTAGTGGGTAGCGGTTCTTGATGGTAAGTTTGTTCAACTCTCGGTAGTCGATACACAACCTGAATGTACCATCTTTCTTCTTGACAAACAAAACAGGAGCTCCCCACGGTGATGTGCTTGGTCGAATGAAACCACGCTCTAAAAGTTCTTGTAATTGGCTTTGCAGTTCTTTCATCTCGCTGGGTGCGAGTCTGTAAGGAGCACGAGCTATTGGTGCAGCTCCTGGTACAAGATCTATTTGAAATTCAACGGATCGCTGTGGGGGTAATCCCGGTAATTCTTTCGGAAATACATCGGGAAATTCTTTTGCAATGGGAACATCATTGATGCTCTTTTCTTCAGTTTGTACTTTCTCGACGTGTGCTAGAACAGCATAGCAACCTTTTCTTATTAGTTTTTGTGCCTTCAAATTACTAATAATATGTAGCTTCGTGTTGCCCTTTTCTCCGTACACCATTAAGGGTTTTCCTTTTTCTCGTATAATGCGAATTGCATTTTTGTAACAAATGATCTCTGCTTTCACTTCTTTCAACCAGTCCATACCGATTATCACATCAAAACTCCCTAACTCTACTGGTATCAAATCAATCTTAAATGTTTGGCTAACCAGTTTAATTTCTCGATTCCGACATATATTATCTGCTGAAATTAATTTACCATTTGCTAATTCGAGTAAAAATTTACTATCCAAAGGCGTCAATGGACAACTTAATTTAGCACAAAAATCTCTACTCATATAGCTTCTATCCGCACCCGAATCAAATAAAACGTAAGCAGATTTATTGTCAATAAGAAACATACCCGTAACAAGCTCCGGGTCTTCCTGTGCCTCTGCCGCATTAATATTGAAAACTCTTCCGCGGCCTTGTCCATTCGTGTTCTCCTGGTTCGGGAAATTTCTAATAATGTGGCCCAGTTTTCCACATTTATAACAAACTACATTGGCATAACTTGCTCCGACACTACTTGCTCCGCCATTACTCGTTCCGACACCATTTTTTCCTTTCGTTCTATTAACCCCTGGTCCGTAGACCTCACACTTCGCCGCGCTATGACCATTTCTTTTACACTTGTTGCAAAATTTGGTGCAGAACCCCGAGTGATACTTTTCACACCTTTGGCATAGCTGCTTCTGATTGTTGTTGTTGTTGCGGTTATTATTGTTGTTGGGATGATTGTTGTAGTTGCTGTTGTTGTTGTTGTTGTTATTATTGGGCCGTTTGTTGTAGTTGCGATTGATGTTGCGATTGTTGGGATAATTGTTGCGATTATTGTTGTAATTGCTGTTGTTGTTGTATTGGTGATTCTTATCACCGTTTTCCTCCCACTTTCTTTTGACTTGCTTCACATTGGCCTCTTCAGCAGTCTGTTCTTTAATTCTTTCTTCAATCTGGTTCACTAGTTTGTGAGCCATTCTACATGCCTGTTGTATGGAGGCGGGCTCGTGTGAACTTATATCTTCTTGGATTCTTTCCGGTAATCCTTTCACAAATGCGTCGATCTTCTCTTCCTCATCTTCGAATGCTCCCAGACACAATAGGCACAATTCTGTGAATCGTCTTTCGTACGTGGTAATATCAAATCCTTGGATTCGTAACCCTCTAAGTTCTGTCTTGAGCTTATTGACCTCAGTTCTGGGACGGTACTTCTCGTTCATCAAGTGCTTGAATGCTGACCACGGTAGTGCGTACGCATCATCTTGTCCCACTTGCTCTAGATAGGTATTCCACCATGTTAACGCAGAACCTGTGAAGGTATGCGTAGCGTACTTGTCCTCTTCAGTACACTTACTTATGGCAAACACTGATTCGACCTTCTCGGTCCACCGTTTCAATCCGATCGGTCCTTCGGTTCCATCAAATTCCAAAGGTTTGCAGGCAGTGAATTCTTTATAGGTGCATCCTACACGATTTCCTGTACTGCCAGATCCAAGGTTATTGTTGGTATGTAGCGCAGCCTGTACTGCGGCTATGTTTGAAGCTAGAAAAGTACGGAATTCCTCTTCATTCATATTCACGGTGTGTCGAGTAGTCGGTGCCATTTCCTTCAAAATAGTCAAATGGAACAAGTTAATCATACAGAATATTAAGAGTAGTTAATAGTATTTCGTAGCATAATATGAACTCATTTATAAAAGCTTTTTCTTCATATTAGCGTTTTATAAGTTTAAATTCGGGTAGTACCTACCCGTTAAGTTCATACTTAGTAGCTAATATACAATTCAACTACTACAATTCTATATGAAAAACTGATTGTAATAATATTTCGCGTTCAAACTTTTATACAATATTTTACAAACTTACAATACCGCTTATTTTACATAAAGCATGAAATATAGCACACAATAACTTTGATACAAGATAGTTGTGAAGATAATTCTAGCTAGTACACAAGTCGTTCAGCAAAGGCAATAAAGACACGTAATTCATACGTCCAGAAACAAGTCATGCATTCTGATTTTACTAGGACTACTTCCCATCCTTGGTCTTGTGGAACATAACCGTTATGGCCGTTGATAAGACAGCGTGTTGTAACGTCGTCAAAGGGACGAGGGTTATGTAATGACCAACAGTCTCGTAATAACCAAAAAACCTCATTTCTTACCCCAATTACCGACTCCGTCACTTGTGGGAACGTTTTGTTTAATAGTTGTAGCCCGATGTTCTTGTTCTCACTTTGGTGAGAAGCGAACATTACTAACCCGTAAGCATAACATGCTTCTTTATGTTGCATGTTAGCCGCTTTTTCTAAATCACGAAGTCCTATATTCAGATATACTGAGTCAAAATAATTTCTTAACCCGTTGCGTAAAATAGCATTTGCGTTCCCCGCAATATATGCGTCAAAGTAAACACATCGTAACTTATGGATTTCCCAATGTGATATCCCCCATCTTTTGAACGAAAGCCTTTTATAAACCAAGGCATTCTTGGAACGTTCTTCGAATGTCTTACAAACTGATCTCGCCTTAAATAGTTGTGCCGAGGAATTCTGACCGACTCTAGACAAGATTTCATCAATCATGTCTCCGGGTAGGTCTCTTAAAATATTGGGTTGTCTATCCATTGTGTGTTTTTATACTGTAAAATAGACAAGAGTTAGATTCATAAAAAAAATACTTATTAATACAAGCAATTTTTACATATATCATAAAGCATAAGCACACTATATTACATATATTACACCACACGAATACAACTATCTTATTCCGACTCGCTCGTTTCTTCTTGTTCGGTTTTGGTTCGTTTTGCCAAGTTTCTAGGGATATATGATGTTCCCCTAATACGAGCCGTCATTGTCCACATTGGTTTAGAAAAACCTGGTGGTTTAGAGGTTCCCGGGTCATTGTTACAACTTAAGGACTTCGGGGGTTGATGATACATATAAAGTTCATCGGGGTTGGAATTAGATTTCTCTATTTTTATGCCCTTTCCCTTATTATTTTCTTTTGCCTTTTTAAATTCAGTTGGGGTAATTTCTATAACATCATCGGAATTCTCGTCAGAATCCGATTCATCGGAGAATTGGTAATCCTCCCAATATTTTGCTTCCTTGGCGGAAACACCATTGACCATAATTAACCTTGGTCGGTTCGTTGAGGATTCTCTTTTACTTAACCGTTTTATTATTTCCCCCACCGTTTTCTATTTCTTCTTCCGGTTCCGATTCTTCTTCCGGTTCCGATTCTTCTTCCGGTTCCGACTCTTCTTTCGGTTCCTCTTCGGGAACTTGTGAATCAGTCCACGAATCATTCCAATTTACATTTGACTCTTCATTATTATTAGGTGAGTCAATGGGACTTGTTCTAGAGGTAGACATCTATCACATAATATCAAACACGTTAAGAGATTAATATATCACATAATATTCATATGTTAAAAATATATAGTTTCCAACAAAAATGTTAAGCAATCATTTTTAAAGAAAACACGGTCGAAATCCAGACTCACTAATGCATCCTAACAAACTCGATAAGACACACTAATGCAAATTTTCTGGTTCTCTAAGACCAACGCTCGGATACCAACTGTAATGTCCCGTTCTTATTGATTAAAAACGTTCCATATTAATTGATTTCGTTGCGAGGTTTTGACCTCTATATGAGACATTTTTCAAAGACTGCATTCATTTTTAAAACAAACCATAACCTTTATTTCATAAATAAAGGTTTAAAAAGCTTTACGTAGATTATCAAATAATGATAATCTAAAATATCATGTTTACACACGACCATTACATAATGGTTTACAATACAAATATGTTATATCGAAATCAGTTTCTTGAATGCAGTTTTTACACAATATCATACAAACATGGACTCCAAATCTTGTCCTTATTTTAGTATGCAACAGCGGAAGCTCTTAGTATTCACCTGAGAATAAACATGCTTTAAATGTCAACAAAAATGTTGGTGAGTTATAGGTTTAACCTATATATATCAAATCGTAACAATAGACCACAAGATTTTATATTTCAATACACATCCCATACATAGAGATAAAAATCATTCATATGGTGAACACCTGGTAACCGACATTAACAAGATGCATATATAAGAATATCCCCATCATTCCGGGACACCCTTCGGATATGATATAAATTTCGAAGTACTAAAGCATCTGGTACTTTGGATGGGGTTTGTTAGGCCCAATAGATCTATCTTTAGGATTCGCGTCAATTAGGGTGTCTGTTCCCTAATTCTTAGATTACCAGACTTAATAAAAAGGGGCATATTCGATTTCGATAATTCAACCATAGAATGTAGTTTCACGTACTTGTGTCTATTTTGTAAATCATTTATAAAACCTGCATGTATTCTCATCCCAAAAATATTAGATTTTAAAAGTGGGACTATAACTCACTTTCACAGATTTTTACTTCGTCGGGAAGTAAGACTTGGCCACTGGTTGATTCACGAACCTATAACAATATATACATATATATATCAAAGTATGTTTAAAATATATTTACAACACTTTTAATATATTTTGATGTTTTAAGTTTATTAAGTCAGCTGTCCTCGTTAGTAACCTACAACTAGTTGTCCACAGTTAGATGTACAGAAATAAATCGATAAATATTATCTTGAATCAATCCACGACCCAGTGTATACGTATCTCAGTATTGATCACAACTCAAACTATATATATTTTGGAATCAACCTCAACCCTGTATAGCTAACTCCAACATTCACATATAGAGTGTCTATGGTTGTTCCGAAATATATATAGATGTGTCGACATGATAGGTCGAAACATTGTATACGTGTCTATGGTATCTCAAGATTACACAATATACAATACAAGTTGATTAAGTTATGGTTGGAATAGATTTGTTACCAATTTTCACGTAGCTAAAATGAGAAAAATTATCCAATCTTGTTTTACCCATAACTTCTTCATTTTAAATCTGTTTTGAGTGAATCAAATTGCTATGGTTTCATATTGAACTCTATTTTATGAATCTAAAAAGAAAAAGTATAGGTTTATAGTCGGAAAAATAAGTTACAAGTCATTTTTGTAAAGGTAGTCATTTTAGTCGAAAGAACGACGTCTAGATGACCATTTTAGAAAACATACTTCCACTTTGAGTTTAACCATAATTTTTGGATATAGTTTCATGTTCATAATAAAAATCATTTTCTCAGAATAACAACTTTTAAATCAAAGTTTATCATAGTTTTTAATTAACTAACCCAAAACAGCCCGCGGTGTTACTACGACGGCGTAAATCCAGTTTTACGGTGTTTTTCGTGTTTCCAGGTTTTAAATCATTAAGTTAGCATATCATATAGATATAGAACATGTGTGTAGTTAATTTTAAAAGTCAAGTTAGAAGGATTAACTTTTGTTTGCGAACAAGTTTAGAATTAACTAAACTATGTTCTAGTGATTACGAGTTTAAACCTTCGAATAAGATAGTTTTATATATATGAATCGAATGATGTTATGAACATCAATACTACCTCAAGTTTAGTAGGTAAACCTACTAGAAGTGACAAGAAATGATCTAGCTTTAAAGGATCTTGGATGGCTTGAAAGTTCTTGAAGTAGGATCATGACACAAAAACAAGTTCAAGTAAGATTTTTACTCGAATTAAGATAGTTTATAGTTATAGAAATTGAATCAAAGTTTGAATATGAATATTACCTTGAATAAGAAAGATAACCTACTGTATATAACAAAGGTTTCTTGATCTTAGATGATTACTTGGAATGGATTAGAAAGCTTGGAAGTAAATTAGTAAACTTGAAGGGATTTTTGAAGTGTTCTTGAAGTGTTCTTCCTATGATGATTATAGCTTGATTCTTGAAGTGATTTTTGATGAAGATGATGATTAACTACTAGAAAAATACGTTCATAATAGTGTGTGTGTGTGTGTTGAGAGAGAATTAGAAAGAGAATTGGAAGTGAAATGGAGTGAATGATGAGTGGTAATTGGTGAGTGGTGAGTGGGTTTAAAAGGAGTTCTAGTTAGTTGACTAGCTCATGGTAGAAGTTAAAATTGATTAGTCATACATGACATAATCAAGAGTGGAATCCCATGCTAGTTCCTATTGGTATATACTCATAGTAAGTACGTTTTGAAGCTGTGTATAATACGGGTAAGAATACGACTAGAATTCTTGATGAAAGAAAAGAATGGAAAAGTAATTGTAACCATTTTTGTTAAGTATGAGTGTTTTGATATATGTCTTGAAGTCTTCCAAAAGTATTTTAATACATCTAAATACACTACATGTATATACATTTTAACTGAGTCGTTAAGTCATCGTTAGTCGTTACATGTAAGTGTTGTTTTGAAACCTTTAAGTTAACGATCTCAATTAATGTTGTTAACCCATTGTTTATTATATCTAATGAGATGTTAAATTATTATATTATCATGATATTATGATATATTAATATATCTTAATATGATATATATACATTTAAATGTCGTTACAACGATAATCGTTACATATATGTCTCATTTCGAAATCCTTAAGTTAGTAGTCTTGTTTATATGTATATAACTCATTGTTAATATACTTATGGAGATACTTACTTATCATAATCTCATGTTAACCATATGTATATCCATATATATATCGTCATGTCGTTTTTACAAGTTTTAACGTTCGTGAATCGCCGGTCAACTTGGGTGGTCAATTGTCTATATGAAACATATTTCAATTAATC
This sequence comes from Rutidosis leptorrhynchoides, assembly GCF_046630445.1. Classification (NCBI taxonomy): domain Eukaryota; kingdom Viridiplantae; phylum Streptophyta; class Magnoliopsida; order Asterales; family Asteraceae; genus Rutidosis; species Rutidosis leptorrhynchoides. Next base: position 111,157,449 of record NC_092340.1, read on the forward strand.
AAGTCTTAACAAGTTTGATTGTTTAACATGTTGGAAACATTTAATCATGTAAATATCAATCTCAATTAATATATATAAACATGGAAAAGTTCGGGTCACTACAACCACTGAGCGTACCTCAGACACTGATTTTAAGGCCCTGCCTCTCGGCAAAACCAACCATATTCGGACCGCGAGGAGTAAGAGCCAATGCTTCATCACAGGTAACACTGTGAGAACCCCCTCTACGATTAAGCCGACGACACAGCTTAAACCAGCTCTGATACCACCTATAACGACCCGTCCTAATCCATCTTGACGAATACATTACATTTGGTTACATCGCGAGGTACTTGACCTCTATATGATACATTTTTTCAAACATTGCATTTGTTTTTAAAAGACAAACTTTTTTACATCGAAAGTTGACGGCATGCATACCATTTCATAATACATCCAACTATAATTGACTTAATAGTAATCTTGACGAACTCAATGACTCGAATGTAACGTCTTTCGAAATATGCCATAAATGACTCCAAGTAATATCTCTAATATGAGCAAATGCACAGCGGAAGATTTCTTTAATACCTGAGAATAAACATGCTTTAAAGTGTCAACCAAAAGGTTGGTGAGTTCATTAGTTTATCATAATCCATAAATTCCATAATTTTAATAGACCACAAGATTTCATTTTTCATAAATAACCTTACACTCACAAGTGTATAAAAATCATTCGTATGATGAACACCTGGTAACCGACATTAACATAATGCATATAGAATATCCCCCGCATACTCTCAAGTATGCCATAAATATTGGAAATCGCAATTACCATTTAAATCGAAGTACTAAAGCATTTCAAATTCCAGAATGGGGTTTGTTAGGCCCATAGATCTATCTTTAGGATTCGCGTCAATTAGGGGCCATTTCCCTAATTCTTAGGTTACCAGACTTGAAGGGGCAATATTCGATATAGTAATCCAACCATACAATGTAGTTTCAAGTACTTGTGTCTATTTTGTCAAACATTTATAAAAGCAGCGCATGTATTCTCAGTTCCAAAAATATATATTGCAAAAGTATTTAAAAATGGAGCAAATGAAACTCACTATACTGTATTTTGTAGTAAAAATACATATGACGAAACTGAACAATGCAGGGTTGGCCTTGGATTCACGAACCTGTATCATTCATATGTATATTAAAACATATAATTGTAATCGAATAAATTTATATATATTTTTAATTTGTATAATTGATATGTATATATATTTAAAATGGTTAATATTTATATGGTTATATTAATATATCCATATTTATATACATACTTTTTAATGTTATATTTAAAAAACGATAGTTTTGTTATTTGTATGTAATTATGTAATTAATATTAATAGGTTTGATATATATAATTATGTGAAATTTTAATATAATTTTAGTATATGTAATAAGTATATTCTATGTACAAAATATTTATCTGTTTAAAAAGGTAGTTTTTGGTATTAAAAATGATAATATTAATAATCATATTACTTAATAATAATACTTATTTTTATAATAATATTAGTAATAACACTAATAATAATAATAATAATATTTGTAACTAGGGTAATGATAACAATAATAATAATTGGTAACTAATACTTATATTAGTAATAATAACAGTACTTGTTAACAATAGATATTAATGAAAATGATAATATTATTAATAATACTTATGTCAATCATAATGATTAATATTAACTATGATTATGATAATAATACTAATTTAGTAGTAATGATAATAATATCAATTGTGTTAAGGATAGTAATAGTATATTTTTAATATTAATAATAATAATATTAATCATAATAATAATAACAGTAATTCTTATATTAATAATAGTCTTATAATATTAATAATAATGATAATAATAATAATATTATAATCTTCATAGTCATAATATTTAATAATAATAATACTAACAATAATAATAATAATAATAATACTAATACTTAATAATAACATAATAATAATTATTAATAATAATAATAATAATAATAATAATAATAATAATAATAATAATAATAATAATAATAATAATAATAATAATAATAATAATATTAAAACTTATAGTTATGATAATAATAATACTATATTACTAATAATATTAATCATAACAACAATAATAATAAAAATCATAATAATAATAATACTCTTTAAGAAACTGAAACTACCTTTATAAAGCTTGTTAAAAAGAAAATGCCTCTACCCGGGTTCGAACCCGAGACCTCTCGTTCACCCACAACATACCCAACCATCCAGCTAAATCCATTTTTCTGTTAAGATAATTAATTGAATTATATTTATTATGTTTCCTGTTTCCTCCCATCTTCTTCCTCGTTTGAAATTGTCCAGAGATCAGGGGCATCTATTAAAGAGTTACTTAATTAGTTTTAGGATTATCAAACGACACATAACACCTGGTAGTTGTTTATTTTAATTAACAGATAATAGAAGAATTAAAAAAATAAAACTGTGGAAAAATAGCTCGAAAATAAACTCAAACATTGATTTCAAAATCTATACAGTTTTAAATCCAAGTTTATACATGAAATTGGTTCTAAATCATTTATGTAAACTTTCTGGATAATCAATTTGGACAGAATCGTTCAAACATGTTTGAATTTCACGATGAACATAATTGTTGACTTTTTTTGAAAACTAAGTTTGACTCTGAAATTAATCTTCGATAGGACAAATTGGATCTTAAAATTTTGTAGAGAGATCATTTGAATGACTCTTAACACAAATACATTAGTCCATTTTGCAATTAAAATCGAAATAGAGCTTTTTAAAAATTATATCGCGAACAGGGTATATACCTGAGTTCTTCACTCCTTTTTTTTTTATTTCAATCGATTAACTGTTGTTGTAATTGATAGTTGGTTATGGGAAGGTGGAGTAGTTTGTTTATCACTTGAGTGAAATGAATTATACAAAGATTTTAGTCGACAGATGGAATCAATTAGGAAACAGAAATATATAAAAAAAATAAAATTGAAAACTATGGCTAACAGCATTTGTTCACATCTGTAACCAAATTGAGTACTGGTAGCGACGTTTGAAGACCAAAACAAAATCAAAAACAGTTGATAACTATTTGTAATAGATTGGTACAGTTGTTCAATGTTTATAGAATTTATATAATTATTATTAATAATAATTAATAACTAAATTTATATTAATAATAATAATAGTTATTGTTATAGTTATATTATTAATAATAATAATAATAATAGAAATCAAAAAGATGATAATAATTATATTATAAATGACAATACTAGTATATTGTATTATTTTCTTTTAATAATAACTGTAAGAATAATAATGATATTATTAATAATAATAATAATAATAATAATAATAATAATAATAATAATAATAATAATAATAATAATAATAATATATAAAGACAATATTAATAATAATATGATAATATTGTTAATAAAAATAATGATAACAATAATCATAATAATACTAATAATATAACAATTTACATGTAACAGGTTTCATATTAAAATTCTAATGATACTAATAATACTAATAATTATTGTAATAATAATATAACAACCATAATTTAATTTGTAATTATATTTAATTTTTAATATTATATATTATATGGTAACATATGTTGAATATTTATTATTTATACATTTTATATATATTACTAAATAATCATAATTAATAAGAATCATATATATTTATTCATTTTAGTAATACTTAATTATTCTGTTTATTATTTTACATTTTTAATTTAAATTAGTTAAAGTGTATTTTTCATTTATTTAATAATGTTCATATACCTATATATATATATATATATATATATATATATATATTACATTTTTATTTATGCAAAGTTGTTCGTGAATCGTCGGGAATAGTCAAAGGGTAAATACATTCATGTAATCTGTTCCAAAATTTTCGAGACTCAACATTACAGACTTTGCTTATCGTGTAAAAATCATATAAGAGTAAAGTTTAAATTTGGTCGGAAATTTCCGGGTCGTCACACAAAAGACGCGTTGCAACCCTTGTAGTGACCCGTCCTAATCCATCTGGACGAAGTCTTCAACAGTTGGTCCCATTGCAAGGTTCTGACCTCTATATGCCATGAACGACTCCATGTAATATGAGAAAATGCACAGCGGAAGATTTCTTTCATACCTGAGAATAAACATGCTTTAAAGTGTCATCCAAAAGGTTGGTGAGTTCATAAGTTTATCATAAAACAATAAAAATCTGTAATTTTGATAGACCACAAGATTTAAATGTGCATGGTACAAATGGGCCCGAATCCTATACCCACCTGTAATGTACATGCGATATCTTTTAAATACAGTACACATTTCTCGTGTACGAAATTATTTTTCATAAATCATAGTAACCGTACACATATCCCGTGCACAAAAATAACATACACATAACCTGTGTATAAAATCATCCTCTCGATACATAACATTCACTTTGCTTTCATAGCTTGGCTTAGTAACCGATCTTAACATATAATGCGCATCAATAATATCCCCAAAAACAGAACATCTCGTCTGTATAATATTCATATAAACTTCGAAGTACTAAACACCACGCCCACTAGCTCTTCCGTCTAGTGAACATTTTAGGTGGGGGTGTTAAACCTGGTAGCTACCTTTAGGATTCGCGTGAATTAGGGCCATACCCGATTCTAATTCTTAGGTTACCAAGCAATAATAATCTGGGGAAAAATATTCACAATAATTAGTGGCAATTATCACGTCCAACTAATTCAATAATAATCCACAGAACTTCTGTCTGCATAATAATTCATTCGAGGAATGTTTTGCTTGCGTCTATCTCGTCAAACATTTATAAAAGAATTTCATGTATTCGCAGTTCAAAATATATTTCAAAAGCATTTAATAAAGTAGTTGTAAAAACAACGCATGTATTCTCAGTCTCAAAAATGTAAAGAGTAAAAGGGAGCAAATGAAACTCACGAATCGATATTTTGTAGTAAAAATATGCATACGACGATACTGAACAATGCAGGGTTGACCTCGGATTCACGAACCTATATCAAGTATATATATTAACACATATACTTGTAATCGAACAAATTTATATATTAATATTAGTGATATAATTATTATATTTAATATTTTATAGGTTTCATTAATAATTTAATTGAATATTTTTATTTTATATACATTAGATAAATAATTAGTATAGTTATGTTATATGTATTAAATATATTTTTTATATAACTAATATTTATTTATTTTAATATTTTTAATAAGAATAATATTACTAATAATGATACTTACTAATGATAATAATAATAGTTATGATAAAAATAATAATACTTATATTAATAATAATATTGATAAAAAAATAATAATAATGATAATAATAATAATAATAATAATAATAATAATAATAATAATAATAATAATAATAATAATAATAATAATAATAATAATAATAATAATAATAATAGTAATAATAACAATAACAATAATAATAATAATGGTAATAGTAATACTACCTCAACGAAGCAGCCCTAAAAAAATGTCCAAGTCCGGGTTTGAACCCGCGACGTCTCGCTAACCCGATAACACCTTAACCATTCTTCCATTTCATTTTATCTGATTTAATACCCCGAATAAATTTTATAACCCAAATCTATCTGTTATCCATTTTTCTTTTCTTTACATCTCATCATCATCATTATTATCTAACATCATAATTACATCATTATGATCATAACCACCTTTCATTAATATCATATATCAACATCCTCTTTTCGTTAAACAAATTCATCATCATCTATCATATCCTAATATCATCATGATCACATAACTATCATCGAATCCCTATATCATTTATCATCTTCACAGCAAAAATGAATGGGTCTCGGCCCAATTGATCACCTTCATACGGCCCAGCAAATGAAAGGAATTCGGCCTACTTGAACAATACCGGCCCAACACTAAATAACTCAAGTCCAATTAATGAATTGAAGTTCACGGCTCAAACAAACAATCAAGTGTATATATAAACACAGTTCAAAGTTTTTGAGATTCAACATTACAGACTTTGCTTATCATTTCGAAACCATATAAGGATTAAGTTTAAATTTGGTCGGAAATTGCCGGGTCGTCACAGTACCTACCCGTTAAAGAAATTTCGTCCCGAAATTTGAGTGAGGTGGTCATGGCTAACAATAAAAATGTTTTCATGACGAATACAAGCTGAAAATTAGAGTTTTATCATCATTGAGTAATATAGATAAAATAATTTGATTCGTGAAGAGTACGAGTGAAGTTATCACAAAGGAGTGAAATGAAGAAATAACTATTCGTCTTAACTTTTGACGTAGTCAGGGTTGAATTCCGGAATTCAAGGGATTTAAAGAAAATCTAGGAAATCTAATAGATTTGATTCCTTTGCGAGTAAGGAAATTAAGATTTCTATAATTAAATACGGTGATCTGCCTCGATTACTCTGTATGATATTCCCATTATAAATTAAACTCTTCCGTTCCATTATTCTCACCATTCCTATACTTTCTTTCTTAGTTCATACATCCAAAAGATTGTGAAAATGCTTAATCCAGTTCTAATCCTTGTCTTTATCCTTACTATCCCAACAATCATTCTCCTTTTCCAACTTCCACCGGAGGAATCTGTTTTCTTCTACTTCGCCCTTGGGGTTATAGTGTTTTTAATTCTCCCGTGTCTTTATGTTGCGATAAACATTGATATACACGGTTTGTAATTTCCATGTTATTATTGGGCTTTATATTTTCTCTTATATTTTGAAGCTCTATGCTTTTGTTTTCTCTTCCCGACTTCAAGTCAAGCGAATAATGGTCCAGAATTTGTAGATATAGAGTTCCGAATGATTATAATGTCCTAAGCAGGAAGGAACGTGATAGCACGATTTTATTTTCAAATTTATCAACATCACGGAAGATAGAACCATCAAGAATATATTTTCTTGATATGTTCACGAGTTAAGTAGAATGAAAGAGTTATGTAACATGACACATGATGATGGTATGATCTACTGTGAACCATCATCACGTTTCATTAGAACTCAGCATGACTCACTGTAATATAATCACGTTAGCCAAGCGCCATTATATTATACTAACTCATGCTTCAATTCCCAACACTTCTCCACAATTCATTCATAATTTATACTTAGATTTTACAGAAGTTTCCAATATAATGAAATACAGAAAACACGAAGAGGTAGATAATTTCGAACAAGAATATTTGTGAAAATATCCTCAGAAATATCGAAGATATTTATGATGATATTTTAGAATTTCTAAGTTCGAAGGTTGATGAAGAAAAATTTTCCGCAAGATTTTAACATGACTTCGGAGCAAGATATTCTCTAAAGATTTTGGCGGATCCTGAATTACCTGGATTCTTTGAATATAGGGTTTGGTATTTGTATTTGTCCACAGTCTCCTTCGTGGTTTGCTCAATCCGTTTTTTTTTTTCAGTACCAAATTTTCTATCGAGCATTCCTAACACCCCCTTTTTTATCATCAAACTTTTGGCCGTTTAGACCATTTACAATTTTTGTTGTTTCCTCTGCATTTAATGCTACCATATCTGAATCACCGGTTATCAATTTGAGGTGGGTTCAAGAGAATTGCGTTTTTAGATGATTAAACGCTGATGGTAAATTGGTGGAATATAAAAGGTTCTTCGGTAATAATAAAAGAGCACGCATATAAATCAAGGTTATAGTAAGGTTATTTCGAACGAAAAGTCAAAGTTGACTTGTTGGAGCTGTGAGAAAACTGGCTAATTTGGAGAAAGATTGTAAAGTTATTTTCGGTAATAACAATGTCAAAGGAGCTAACACAGATATGTGTTAAACGTTTACTCAGGTTCCGAGTGTTTTCAGGTGCATAACTATATGCATCAATCTTTTCTTCCGTAGATGATGTGCGGTTGGTTCATCCTCTCGATTGAGGTGTTTTCAAGAATCATAAAAGGGTTGAACGCGGATTGTAATCGTTAAGATACAAATGAGATTTAAGATGAAATCAAGTGGCAAACTTGAGGAAATATTTAACTGTAGTAGATGTAATTTATTTACGATCTTTTAAGTCAAAATGTGTTGTAATTAATATTTCCTACTCTTTTAATACTTTTTAATTGTCCATGATAGTAGTCCAAAAGTTCAATAGTTCAACCAAAACTAGTACATTTTAAGAAAATAATCATATAGGAACAGTTAGCTAGGAACAATTAGCTAGGATTTGGTTAATATAGTTTTAAAGTTTTACGTAGTTAATTAATTGGTTACTAATCAATTTTATTTTGTTCATTATTTTCTTCATTATGCCACTTGTCAAATCTTGACTTGGATTCTGATCAGTCAAAATCTGAATATGAAATTGAATGAAGATGGTTATTCTGTGGTGAACGGATGCGTATATGTGTGGATGTAGGTAGGATAGTAAATGACCGTTGGATCAGATTCGAAGAATGTACAGTGTAACTTATTAAAATGAAATCTAAACATTCCTCGGGTATTACCTACCCGTTAAAATATTTTCACCATTAACAGTTTGTACAAAATAATTTTTAATTACAATCTTTATGAAAACATATATACATATATATTTTCTTCAGAGGTAATCATGGATTTAATGAGTTAATGTGATATTAAACTCATTTGCTTTTCGGTTGGAGCTAGAATAAGTAATCTCTAAAACTATTAGGAACCACATATTCTTCGCAGAATATTTCTTCAATGAAGTTATGGATCAATACTTCATCGTTCATTGTTGTTGGTACTCCTTGGTATCTATGGTGCGTATGATGTTGATGTTCGAGGTATAGATTGTGATGTCGAGACGTGTGATGCGGATGTTGCTGTTGGAGGTACTGTTGGTGCCAGTGATGTTGCTGAAGCTGGTACGTTTTGCACCATATTTTTCAAGGCTACAATTCGGGCGCGAAGCTCGTTGACTTATTACTCTGGGATGATTGTCGGTAGGAATGAGTGAGTAAATAAGGTTTTGAGATAGTATATAATCATGGCGAGATATTCAGGAAATGAGAGAGAAAATGGTATTACGAACAGGTTTTCCGGTAAGTGTTTCAGGTTCTTTGCCAAGAGGGCAATATGGTGGATGGAAAGGATCGCCTTCTTCTTGTCTCCAATGATTAAGTATACTACGAACCCATCATATTAACTGGGGATGACTGATTGGTCGATTCATTCCGTTGATGTTGCTTCCAGAGCTTAGGTGAACATCCATGTCGGAATAGTTTTCGGGTTCCGAAGAACTTGAACTAGTGGCGAGTTCCATTTCGTTCGATTGAATGAAGGATTTTTCAATATGAAATGATTTTCGAATATTAGATGATATTCTAATTATATAGAATATCTATATATATTGTACAAAAGATTTTGTAGACAACAGAGGAATTTACGGCATATGTCAGGCAGTCTACAGTAACAGGTACGCTAAGATATGGATTAGCAGATACGCTAAGATATGAATTTTGTCTATACACTATTCATGCAATCAATGCAATAAGATGTGTCTAGACTAAGAATGATAAACAGGTAATTTTTGACACGAAATGATAGGCAAAACTTTAGACATGCAGACACGGTCGAAGTCCAGACTCACTAATGCATCTAAACAACTATCAGTTAGACACACTAATGCAAGACCTGGTTCTCTAAGACCACCGCCCTGATACCACCTGTAGTGACCCGTCCTAATCCATCTGGACGAAGTCTTCAACAGTTGGTCCCATTGCGAGGTTCTGACCTCTATATGCCATGAACGACTCCATGTAATATGAGAAAATGCACAGCGGAAGATTTCTTTCATACCTGAGAATAAACATGCTTTAAAGTGTCATCCAAAAGGTTGGTGAGTTCATAAGTTTATCATAAAACAATAAAAATCTATAATTTTGATAGACCACAAGATTTAAATGTGCATGGTACAAATGGGCCCGAATCCTATACCCACCTGTAATGTACATGCGATATCTTTTAAATACAGTACACATTTCTCGTGTACGAAATTCATATTTCATAAATCATAGTAACCGTACACATATCCCGTGCACAAAAATAACATACACATAACCTGTGTATAAAATCATCCTCTCGATACATAACATTCACTTTGCTTTCATAGCTTGGCTTGGTAACCGACCTTAACATATAATGCGCATCAATAATATCCCCAAAAACAGAACATCTCGTCTGTATAATATTCATATAAACTTCAAAGTACTAAACACCACGCCCACTAGCTCTTCCGTCTAGTGAACATTCTGGGTGGGGGTGTTAAACCCGGTAGCTACCTTTAGGATTCGCGTGAATTAGGGTCATACCCGATTCTAATTCTTAGGTTACCAAGCAATAATAATCTGGGGAAAAATATTCACAATAATTAGTGGCAATTATCACGTCCAACTAATTCAATAATAATCCACAGAACTTCTGTCTGCATAATAATTCATTCGAGGAATGTTTTGCTTGTGTCTATCTCGTCAAACATTTATAAAAGAATTTCATGTATTCGCAGTTCAAAATATATTTCAAAAGCATTTAATAAAGTAGTTGTAAAAACAACGCATGTATTCTCAGTCTCAAAAATGTAAAGAGTAAAAGGGAGCAAATGAAACTCACGATTCGATATTTTGTAGTAAAAATATGCATACGACGATACTGAACAATGCAAGGTTGACCTCGGATTCACGAACCTATATCAAGTATATATATTAACACATATACTTGTAATCGAACAAATTTATATATTAATATTAGTGATATAATTATTATATTTAATATTTTATAGGTTTCATTAATAATTTAATTGAATATTTTTATTTTATATACATTAGATAAATAATTAGTATAGTTATGTTATATGTATTAAATATATTTTTTATATAACTAATATTTATTTGTTTTAATATTTTTAATAAGAATAATATTACTAATAATGATACTTACTAATGATAATAATAATAGTTATGATAAAAATAATAATACTTATACTTATATTAATAATAATATTGATAAAAAAAATAATAATAATGATAATAATAATAATAATAATAATAATAATAATAATAATAATAATAATAATAGTAATTATAACAATAATAATAATAATAATGGTAATAGTAATACTACCTCAACGAAGTAGCCCTAAAAAAATGTCCAAGTCCGGGTTTGAACCCGCGACGTCCCGCTAACCCGATAACACCTTAACCATTCTTCCATTTCATTTTATCTGATTTAATACCCCGAATAAATTTTATAACCCAAATCTATCTGTTATCCATTTTTCTTTTCTTTACATCTCATCATCATCATTATTATCTAACATCATAATTACATCATTATGATCATAACCACCTTTCATTAATATCATATATCAACATCCTCTTTTCGTTAAACAAATTCATCATCATCTATCATATCCTAATATCGTCATGATCACATAACTATCACCGAATCCCTATATCATTTATCATCTTCACAGCAAAAATGAATGGGTCTCGGCCCAATTGATCAACTTCATACGGCCCAGCAAATGAAAGGAATTCGGCCTACTTGAACAATAACGGCCCAACACTAAATAACTCAAGTCCAATTAATGAATTGAAGTTCATGGCTCAAACAAACAATCAAGTGTATATATAAACACAGTTCAAAGTTTTTGAGATTCAACATTACAGACTTTGCTTATCATTTCGAAACCATATAAGGATTAAGTTTAAATTTGGTCGAAAATTGACGGGTCGTCACAACCCCGAGAGAATTCCCCAACATGAAACGGCATTCATAACATCATCCTTAATAACATCCCAATACTTCTTGAAAAATCTCATGTTAAAACCATCCAGCCCGGGGGCCTTACAACCACCACAATCGTTTATTGCATTAAAAGCTTCTTGCTCACTAATAGGATCCTCTAACCTGTTTGCTTCACTTTTTGTTAACGAAGAATAGTTGAGATCAACAAGGATTGGTCTCGGACCCAACTGCTCCTCAAAAATAGACTTATAATGATTATATGCCGCATCTTTGATTTCATGAGGGTCTTCACTGCAAATGCCACTTATTTTCAACCCCCAAATGTTGTTTTTGTTGTTTCTTCTTCTAATAAGCGAATGAAAATACCTCGTGTTTTCGTCACCTTCTAAAATCCACCTAACCCGAGCTTTCTGTGTTAACATATTAACTTTTATTTTCTCTCTCTTTAGCCATTCTTTTCTAGCATTCAACCATTGGCTCCTTTCCCCATCATTAATAGAACCTGATTCTTCTTACAGCTCTTGGTTGTTAGCGATTAGTTTGATCTCACCATCAATATTGCCGAGAGTATGCTGACTTTTGATTTTTATGGCTGACTTAGTTTTCTTAAGTTTATTTCGCAAGCAATAGTCTTTCCTTAAACCCCCACCTCCATCTTCATTCCATGAATCTATAATAACTTGCTCAATACCATCAATATCTAACCATTCGTCGAACACTTTAATCGGTTTAGGACCAAAGTTTTTTTCGTCATCCTTGATTATAATGGGACAATGATCGGAATGTTTCCGTTCAAGTGCCACAACTGATAAGCAATTCCACAACATGTGAAAATTTTCATTTACGAGGAAGCGATCCAACTTACTAAATTTCAGCCCGTCATCACTAATACGTGTGAAATTCGACCACCTAGAGGTATATCAATTAACTTGGAATCTTCAATAAATTCATTAAATCTTTTCGCTTTACTTTCAATGAAATTGCAATTGAACCTTTCGTCTACTACACGAACCTCGTTGAAATCACCACCAAGAATTCACGCTTCATTCACCTTTTTGGAAGTAGTAAATTGAAAAAAGTCCCATAATTTTATTTTAAATCCCAAATAATAAGTTGGCCGACGATTTCACAACCTTCACCTTTTGAACAAAATCACAATTATCATTACCCCACAAAGCCTTCACCAAATCAATGTTTACATAATGCAGTTTTGTTTCCTGAAGCAAAAGAAATTCTGGTTTTTCTGCCCTACATATACTTACTCTTTATTATTTAAAGTACACTACTCTGTCAAACATCAAAATACATATATAAAGCTAACAATTTTAAGCTTCGAGCTAGTTTTGTCAAACATACCCATATTCATGTCAAAATTATACTTTATTCGTGTAAAAAAATGATACTTTGTATTTTATGAGCAATTAGAGAAGTTTATTGATATTAAAAGTAATTATTTTTATGATTTATTCATATATATATATATATATATATATATATATATATATATATATATATATATATATAATAATAATAATTACTTTACATTAATTTTACTATTGTAATGATTATGTTAACGAAAGCTGCAAGCGATTTCGTTAAGACACTTCAGACTATTGTACATTTTTTTGAACGGCGATATCGACATTGAATGTTCTCATTTGTTACTCACACACGCATTAGGAGGAAACTGAATCCGTGACAATGTTGGCAGTACCATCGAAGGTTGGAAAAAAACCCCAGAGACCTTTTCAAATCGCATTGATGTTGGCAATACCATCAAAGATTGGAAATTCTCTCCTTGGAGTGAGAATCAAACGTGGGTTGGTACTTGATAGTACCCCGAGTTGGATCCCACCATCATACCACTCAAGCCAAGTTTCTATGGTAGTCAATCATTTTAACCTTCGTGTACATTTTAGTAATCGTAAATGTAAAGTCAATCATTTCATGTTTAATCTTCGTGTACAAGCATCTAATGATAGTCCTAAATTTCAATTAGCCTCTTTTCAAATGACTGTAATCTGTCAAAATAACGACATCGCATGTTCAAATGACTGTAATAGTCCTAAATTCTCAAGTCAACTTCTTCATCTCGATTCGTTATTTTTAATGATGTTTTGGATCTAGTTGCTTCACAAAAAATGATAATTGAAGCTCTAGAAATCTGTTTCAAGTCTCAAATTGAAGTAATTCGTGATTTTAGATTTTGTGTTCATTGAATATTACGTCAATTTTAAAAAATTTGAGCACACAATCCTTTTTGTGAGCAAAAATTTAATTGCAATCCTTTTTGACCTTAGCCAAATTGAGGGTTACCTTGATTGTCAAATTGGGTAACTTAGGTTATCTTTTCGGATCATTTATCCTTACATAATTAACTAAAAATGAAACCAAGTTACTTTATTTTCTTTTCTTCTCAATAACATGTACATGCATATGTATATAATTTTCTCAACTGCTCAAGTTGAAGTTTCTATGCTATTTAGTGAATTACTGAAAGCATCTTTTTTGCACATAAAAAGAGTCTAAATTCACACGCATTCTTTAATGAACAATGATTCTTCAGACAAAAATTATGGGTCCAGACTCCAGAATATAGGATCCGGGAACATGTTTTTGATGTTCCATTAACAATATATTGACCAGCTAGCTACTGTACGTTGAATTGACCGGCCCGGCCGCCGTGGATATTTTTGCGACTTGTCATTTTGTTATAACTAGTGTTCGAACCCTCGCTTTGCGCCGGGGTTCGGTTTTCAATGTATTGTATTGCGTTTAGTTTGTAAAATTATATCGTGGCTAACGATGATATCGTTGAAGCGCAACTCGAGTCGAACTAAAAGGTATAATCCGTGAAAGATTTAAATGTTATTTTAAATTAACAATATATGTACATCTCCGCGTTTCACTATGGAATTGTCGACTTTTAAAAATTTAACGCAAAATTGACGTGTATGAGAAGTACCTCAAATATTTAGCGTTTTTTAAAAAGCGTCCGATTTGCGTATAGTTAGTGACAGTGTGCTCCTAAAATTGTTTCGAGTTTAACGATGGTGTCAGAAAAATTTAACTCGGTGCGAGCGAGAAAATATGGCCCGTTGAATATTTGGGTGTAGTTTTTTTAAATTTTTTTATGAAAATGAGTATTTGACACTTTACCCCCTGTTTGGGGGTCGATTTTAATATTTGAACAAACTATGGGGGCTTTTTAAAAAAAAAAGGTGGAAAAGGGGGAAAAAAGTGAAAGAACGAAAGCACCCCTGGTGACTGTTAATCGTTTTTGTCTATTAGGTAGTATTTAAAGTGTGTAGTCGATTTATAATGAATGAGAGGTTTAATGGTTAAAGTATAAAATCGTAAAAGTTTGGGATAAGGTTGTAAAAAATCATAAAGTTAACTATTATATGTTTTTTTTTTTTTTTTGTCTATTAGGTAGTATTTAAAGTGTGTAGTCGATTTATAATGAATGAGAGGTTTAATGGTTAAAGTATAAAATCGTAAAAGTTTGGGATAAGGTTGTAAAAAATCATAAAGTTAACTATTATATGTTTTTTTTTGTCTAAAATGTAAGTAACTAAAAGAGCGGAGGTAGTTTGTGAAAACTTTGGAGTTACTATTTATGTGGAAGATGTCTTTTAGATATAAGGTATAATAATCAGGTTCTGGAGTTAATGTATACATAGATCACACATGCTAGTACTTAATTCAAAGATTCTAGTTAATAAGGGAGGATCTACATCTACTCCCTCAGTCCAATATTAATTGTTATCCGTAACTAAGACACGGTTTAAAAAATACCGTATTTTTATTTATGTCCGTAACTAAGTCGCACGTGATGCCAAGTAAGGATGCACCCCTACCACTGTTAAATAGTGCCCTATGCTCTTACTGTAGTAAGCTGGCGGGCTTCTCCTAAGAGAATGTCTTCACTCCACTCCGCCTTCAGACGCCTATGGAAAACTAAGGTACCTTTAGGAGCCGAAGGCAGGGAGGACTCGAAAACAACAAACGCCACTATTTAACTGGAACCAGGGGGTTGCTCCGAGAAATCCTTTCTTTCTCGTCCACTCAGGGGGGTGCGGACACACCTGCGCGGATTACAGGTGACAGTTACAAGAATGGTGGGGAAGTTAACAGTACCCGACGACATACAGTTTATGCTTCTAAATTTTTTATTTGAATAAAATTAGAGTATAATGAATTTTACTTTATTTTTCTTATTTACTTATAAAAGTTAACTATTAATATAAAACATTTCAAAATTAAATAATGTACTATTAAATAGTGACGAATGAAGAGTTAGGTAGCTTACTATAATAAAACTATTATTACAACACCATAAAATATAAACCATCCAACTTTTAAGTTACTTTCGTTCTAAAAAAAATTACCCTTAAAAAATATTATTTGAATTTAAAATATAAATTTGATTTTTATTATATATATATATATATATATATATATATATATATATATATATATATATATATATATATATATATATATATATATATATATATATATATATATATATATATATATATATATATATATATATATAGAGAGAGAGAGAGAGATTTAATAAAAGGGAAGTAGATTTTTAGAGGTAAGCATTAAGATCAGGAAAAAATATGAACATTTAAAAAGACATTTTTTGAAAAATGTTATTTTTTTAACCAGAAAACGCTCGAAAAATTAACAATTATGTATTATAAACAAAACTAATGAAAAAATGATTGATGACTAATGAGAAACACTGTTTAGGATTTAGAAAACTAGGGTTTAGATTAAGTTTTTAAGACGGACATTTTAGAGTTTAGGGTATAGCGTTTAGGATTTTCGGTTTCGAGACTAACATTCAGTATCTTTTTTAAAAAATTAACATTCAGTGTTTACCTTTTCACCTTATAAAAAAAAAAATTAATGAAAAAAATTAAAAACCTTACTTCCCCTTTCTCTTGTAAAATCTACTTCTATTTCCACATTGATGAAAACGGCTAAGCTTAAAAATGACTAAGAATGAATAAGCAAAATTTCAAATTTTTTTTTTAAAAAAAATTATCTTTTTAGGGTATCTTAATGTGCAGATTAAAGAAAACGCGAAAATTAAAAAAATAAATAAATAACGAAATCGTTAAAAAATCGATGATGAATGATAATAATCGTGATGAATGATTAATTTATATCATTCATCACTATTCAGATGAATGATAAATTAATCATTTATCACGATTATTATCATTCATCAGCGATTTTTTAACGATTTCCAATGTTTTTTGCTTATAAAAATATAGATTAAGAAAGCATTTTGATGCAGATTTATGAATCAAAAATTTTTTTTATTATTATTTTGCTTATCCCCACTTAGACACTAAAGTTGCTTAGCCGTGGATTAAACCAATATATATATATATATATATATATATATATATATATATACACACTAACTACTAATTTTGTTTGTTTAGAAACATTGAAAATTGCAAAAAGAAAAAGTAATGACATTTTAAAATTTTGCTCAAAGTTAGAGAAATTTTTTTTTCTTCTAAATTTCCTAGTTTTGTTGCTGATCATAATAAGACCAAATGTATTACGACGTAATTAATTAACCTTAACCTTTTATTTATTTATTTATTTTTATTTTTTTACATACTAAAAGTGATGGAAAACCATGTATTTGTCTAAATTCCCACATCGGTCCCTCAAGTTTACACCGTTTACATTACAAACGGTCCCTCAACTTTGTCTAAATTCCCACATCGGTCCCTCAAGTTTACACTTTTAACGGGTGAAAAGTGTACATTATATACTTTAATTAAAATATAAAAAACTAGATTCACCCGAATTTATGACAGGCCCTATCTTCTCGCTGGGTGCGAGTTAAATTTTTCAAAGAACACCGTTCAACTCGAAAATATCTTACCAACCCAACGGGACTTATTTTTTACATACTAACAGTGATGGAAAACCATGTAGTTTTAGTTATACTTGATTGTAGTTTTGAGTTTGCGTTTACATTACAAACGGTCCCTCAACTTTGTCTAAATTCCCACATCGGTCCCTCAAGTTTACACTTTTAACGGGTGAAAAGTGTACATTATATACTTTAATTAAAATATAAAAAACTAGATTCACCCGAATTTATGACAGACCCTATCTTCTCGCTGGGTGCGAGTTAAATTTTTCAAAGACCACCGTTCAACTCGAAAATATCTTACCAACCCAACGGGACTAACTATGCGCGAAACAGACACTTCTCAAAAAAACGCTAAACACAACGACAACCCGTATTTTCCCGCTCGGCACGAGTTAAATTTTTCGACGACAGCGCCAGACTCGAAATAATCTTATGAACAAAACTTAACTAACTACGTTCGACACGGGCACTTTGTAAAAAAACACTAAACACAACGACAGCCCGTATCTTCCTCCTCGACGCGAGTTAAAATTTTCCGATAGCACCATTATACTCGAAATAATTTTCAACAAAACGAAACTAACTACGTTCGAAAACGATACTTTTTAAAAAACACTGAAGACGACGACACCTACAACGGCGCTTAACACATGGCCCGTTTTCCCCTCTGTAAATACACAATGCTACATTAAATATGAATACGCAGGCCGAAAGTCCCCGCCGCAACGCGCGGGCCGGTCCGGACTAGTTATAGGACTAATTATCGCTCAACAAGCACCAAACATAAAAGTCATGAGCTCTCTGAGTAGTCTAAAATCAATTGATAGTATAGAAAATGTTGGTCTTGATATTCATTCCCAACCGATGTGGGATTGACTTTGCACCCAATAATCCTCCCCTCAAATCAAAGACGACATCACTAGGCCTCCCCTTCAACGATACATAGGCTCCATATATCTTATATCGCTTGCCGTTACCCAAAACTCTCAATCTGACCAGAGCCAAATTAGGAAAAATCTTTTTTATATAAGCATTCAAAAGGATCCATTATCGTTGACAAATCAGGGCGATTAATCCCCATAATAATAGTGGACTAACCCGACTCTGATACCACTTATAAGACTAGTTAAATGCCAACAAACATCAAACAATTAATTGTAATAAAGAGCGACACTCATGAACTAATATTATGGTGTTGACATTTATCCCCAATTAATGTGAGCTTAGGTTCCTCCCAATGTATTCGGTTTAGCTAATGATATACTGAGTACTTTTTTATATCACTATTTTTTTTTGTTGCTAAAATAACGTCTTTTTATCAATAAATGAAAAAGATGACCAAAGATACAATCGAATCAAAAGCATTTCAAGGCTCGAAAGCAGTAAACAATCCCTATCGCTAAATAAAGATTAAAATTTACTCCTTATATACTAAAAGAAGAGCTGTTTCAGGTCGTTTGAGTCCCAACAACGACAGCACCTTCTTTTATTTTTTCTTACTTTTAAAAAAGATTAAAAATAAAGATTAAAATTTAGCACTAAAAACTAAGTAGGGGATAATTAAATTAAAATTAAAATTAAAATTAAAACACTTAAACTAAAAGAAGAGCTGTTTCAGGTCGTTTGAGCCCCAGCAACGACAGCACCTTCTTTTATTTTTTCTTACTTTTAAAAAAGATTAAAAATAAAGATTAAAATTTAGCACTAAAAACTAAGTAGGGGATAATTAAAACACTAACAACTAGAATTAAAAGGCATAGACACAAAATGCAAACAACATTCAAATCAATTAAACAAACAACAAAACTTGATACTCAAATTAGAACTTGACAAAGCCACGGAGGCTGGTTCAGTGATCTATCAAAATTCTGATCTATTGTAACTCTGCTTTTAAGACTCGAACCCGTTGAAGAAGATGAAAAACTTGCCATAGAATCCGAATTTAACTCTGTCCTTAACTTGGGTCTGTTCTTCCTACACGTATAACTTGAGGGAGCCAATGTGAGCTCGATATCACACTCGTCTTCGATCTCAAGGATACCATTTTCATTAGTGTCGTAATCATTTCTAGAAGGATGTACGAAATCTTGTCTTCGGAGGTTGTTAAAAGTGTAATCATTTTTATACTCAAAGGCTTTGGTACCATTTTTCATATTCCAAGTTTCTTGATTCTGCATGTTTTTCATAAGCATCCTTTGGGTATGATATAGCCTATGAAGTTCAAGTACCTTGAACACGTATCAATCAAACATATTATTATAGTCAAACACATTAATTTTGCTCTAGTTATTTTTCTTAACAAAGGTACACAACACAAACTGTGAGCTTTGTAGTAGTTAATTAGTTAATTAATTAATTAACAACTAACAAGGTATATTTATTGATAGGGTTATAACTTACCTGTTGCTTGAATGTTTCTTCATGCTTTAACATGACCATCTTCATGCATTCCATCTCATATGGCACAACCACCTTTTCCATTAATTACCCTATCCCCAAGCAAAGAAACTATTATATATTCATGCATAATGATCATGAATCATATACATATATATATAATTGATTTTATATATGTGTGTGAGAAAGATTAATCAAAGGGAATGGCTGATCTTGGAAGAAGTAATTCTCAGCCACCGGACCATATACCACACAAGTGACATTATTGTAAAAAGTATATACAACAATAAAGTTACTATAAGGTTTTTTTATTCGGGTTAACCTGCAGGCCGGTCAAATATTCCAACCCATACATACTATAATGTATGTGGCTTAATCAGATTACTCGTGACCTCTATCGGCCACTAGACATAGGTGCAGAACATAGTGTTACTCAAAAGGTATCCGCCTCAACTGGATTTAACGGAAAAAAAAATTACACTAAAAAAGGTATCAAAAAATAAGTTTTTTTTTTAATGTTTATCCTAGTGACAATGAAAAATTTATCAGATATTTACACATGGTCCATCTGTATGCGTGTTTAAGCAATATTGTGATGGTTATACACTATTACTATAACCTTAGGCTTTGAAACGGTAGATATTCTGCTTGATTTAATGAAAAAAATACAGGTTATTCATAATTGTAAATGTCAAAAACATGCGAAGTGAAGAAGATTGTTCAAAAAGTTTGACTTTTAAATGTCAAACTGGTTTATATCTGGTTAAAAAGTAACAGGAACAACTGAAAGCTATAAACGATTAACCCATAAAGATGATTAGGAAATGCAATATCAAAGGAATTTATCACAGAATCTAAATTTGAAAAAAGTTATCTATCTGGAATTTTGAAGATCAAAAGTTTGACCTTTATTTTCTTTTGTCTAGTATAGTGATGCATGAATGACAGTATGTATAAAAGAGAATTAAGCTTTTTTCTAACCTGTTGAGAAGTACAAGTGAGAGTGAAGATGAAGATTGAAAGTAAACAACTGAGACTTGTGCAGTGTTTTATATGCTACTGCTCGTTACATCTCTACACAATAAAATCTAGCTATCAGAATTTAAGATACACTTTTATATGCTATTACAGTATTTTATAATAATTATATTATAATTTTAATATAATATAATATTATAATATAAATTATAATTATAGGCATGAGCAAATAAATCGAAATACCGAAACCGAACCGGTACTGAATTGGTACCGGTACCGAAAACCGAACCGAAAGGGATTCGGTATCGGTTTCGGTTCCAGGAATTGGACATTTTCGGTTTCGATATATTTTTTGGGAAATCGGTATTTGGTACCGAAATGTAACATTACAGATTATTCTTTATAATAGGCCCATTATAAATACTCCATAGAGATCTAGTTACCAATTAAGCTTGGACCTTTAATCTAACTAGAATTATAAACAATAAGGGTGTCTTTATCCCACGCAGGAAACTCCTATATATGTTTACATGGATTTTTGCTGAACTTTTTTTTTTTTTTTAAACAAACAATGTATGCATTTATTCTGATAAGAAGTATGGTAATGTGGCTACTGATAATGCTAAAAACGAACATATATTTCATAACATTATCCCTCAAGAAAGACAAGCTTTTAGTTGCAATTGTTCTATTTACAAGTAATATTCGTTTAAATAATAAAGGTGAAGACAAAAGACAGATTCGACGAATTGAATACGCAAACGACCAAAAAGCTCAAAAGTACAAAGTACAATCAAAGTGGTTCAAATTATTGATGAGAAACGTCTCGAAATTACAAGAGTACAAGACGCAAAACGCAAAGTACAAGATATTAAATTATACGCAAGGACGTTCGAAAATCCGGAACCGGGACCAAAGTCAACTCTCAACGCTCGACGCAACGGACTAAAAATTACAAGTCAACTATGCACATAAATATAATATAATATTTAAATCATTCTTAAAATTATTTATATATTATATATATTTATATAAACCGTCGGCGAATGCAAACAAACTCTTGTGAGCTGGAAAAAGTGGCCATGCGATCGCATGGCCTGAAGGCCTAAATCCCATGCGATCGCATGGTGAATAGTTTCAGGCCACACCCCTATAAATTTCGCAGTTTTGGTTGATCTTTTATACCATCTATCTCTCTATCTCACTCGTATATATATATATATATATATATATATATATATATATATATATATATATATATATATATATATATATATATATATATATATATATATATATATATATATATATATATATATATTATAAATTTAATTTTAATTTTAATTTTAAATTCTAATAATAAGGGTATGCTAGCGAATGTTGTAAGGGTGTAAGTCGAAATTCTGTCCGTGTAACGCTACGCTATTTTTAATCATTGTAAGTTATGTTCAACCTTTTTAATTTAATGTCTCGTAACTAAGTTATTATTATGCTTATTTAATGCCGAAGTAATCGTGATGTTGGGCTAAATATTAAAATTGGGTAATTGGGCTTTGGACCATAATTTGGGTTTGGATAAAAGAACGACACTTGTGGAAATTAGACCATGAGCTATTAATGGGCTTTATATTAACTAAATGATACCTCGTTAATTTAATATATAGACTTATAATTTGACGTATTTATATATAACCACATACGCTTGACTGGGCACGGTGGGCGGGATATCTATAAATACCAATAATTGTTCATTTTACCGGACACGGAACTGGATTAATAGTTAATAGACTTGTTGAAACAGGGGTGGATTACATTCAAGGGTAATTGGTGTAATTGTTAACAAAGTATTAAAACCTTGGTTTACACGTAGTCGATAACCTGGTGTATTCATTTAACAAAGTATTAAGACCTTGTTACAATTCGAATCCCCAATTAGTTGAAATATTTGACTTCGGGAATAAGAATAATTTGACGAAGACTTCCGCACTTTATGATTGTGACTGATGGACTATTATGGACAAATCCGTATGGACATATCAAATAATCCAGGACAAAGGACAATTAACTCATGGGAATAAACTAAAAACAACACGTCGAACATCATGATTACGGAAGTTTAAATAAGCATAATTACTTTATTTTCATATTTAATTGCACTTTTAATTATCGCACTTTTATTTACTGTTATTTTATTTAATTGCACTTTTAATTATCGTACTCTTTAATTATCGCAATTTTATTTATCGAACTTTTATTTATCGCAAGTTCATTATCGTTATTTAATTTACGCTTTAATTTAAGTTATATTTATTTTTAATATTTTACATTAGGTTTTAACTGCGACTAAAGTTTTAAAATCGACAAACCGGTCATTAAACGGTAAAATCCCCCTTTTATAATAATAATATTATTTATATATTTTTGTTTTTTTACAATTATAAGTTAAAACTAATATAACGTTAAACTTGGCTAAGATCCCTGTGGAACGAACCGGACTTACTAAAAACTACACTACTGTACGATTAGGTACACTGCCTATAAGTGTTGTAGCAAGGTTTAGGTATATCCACTCTATAAATAAATAAATAACTTGTGTAAAATTGTATCGTATTTAATAGTTTTTTTCGTAGTAAAAATATAACTATTTTGTACACCACCTCGCACACATCAAGTATTTTTGGCGCCGCTGCCGGGGACTTGCTTAAACGCCTGAAGCGAAACGCTATATATAAAAAAAAAAAAATACACAAATATAAAAAGAAAAAAAACAAAATATATTTATATTTTTAAGAGTTTGTTTAAAATATATAAAGTTAAAAAGTATTTTTATTTCTATTTTAGTTTTTAAATATAAGTATTTTATTATTTTATATAAATATTTATTTATTTTAAAAACAGCAAAAAAAAATATAAAAAGTACTCGGCCCGATCACTGTTGCAGCCCAGCATTTGGCCCGAAACCCTACTTCATGCGATCGCATGAACCCGAAGGCAAAGTTTCATGCGACCGCATGAAGTGATCTGACACGTCCCATGTGACTTGGTACTGCATTAATTACGGGGTAATTATTATTATTATTTAATTAAAACCCTAATTAGGGTTAATGTTTTTAATTATTTATTTTTAGTTTTTAATTAATTTGTATTATTTAGTTTAATTAGTTTTAATAAATTATAAAATTAATAGTTTTATAAAATAAATAATACAAAAATAATATTTTTATAAAAATTGTACTTTTTACAACTTTAAGTTTATTTTTATATTTTGTATCTTTTTATTTGTTTTAGCGTAATTTTTACATTTTTTCGCTCGTATTTACTTTTAAGTGTAGTATTTTGCCATAGTTATTTTTATTTCTAGATTTTTAGGCTTTGCCATAAAATCCATTAAGTGCTTTTTCTTTAGACTAAGATTTAGGTGCTTTAGAATTTTGCGACACCGTTTTTATATTTTAGTACCTTTTTAAGTTTTTGTCGTTTTGGATATAGAATTTCTTGTAAGCTTTAATATTTTTAGACGCAACTTTTAATTCTTAGTTTTTAGTTCCTTTTTAAGTTTCGACGCGCTACGTTCTTTTTATTATTTTTCGACCTTTTATTTTTCGACGTTTTTCGACGCGCTCTTTTTCTTTCTTATTTTTCGCCACTCTAGTTTTTAGGACATAGAATTTTCTATTTCTTCTCTAAAATTTCTTTAAATTTCAACGAAAAATTATTTTAAGTGGTTAAATTGATAGACATCCAAATTTTCTGCTTCGTAGTAATAGTTGGATTTGTTAGTGGCTGAGTTGTGAGCTTCCGATTTAAAGGGTTCTGGCTCCCTGCTGCATCTATTGGCTATTTAAAACGTGGGCAAAAGCAGAAAAGTCTATTATTTTGATAACTTATATAATTTTTTTTATCTTTTATAACTAATAGGATATTCAGTGAATGCACCGAGCAAAACGTTCACCACCTTTTGTACGTTCACCACATGTAACTCGATCAAGACATCTAGCCAATATTGTCGCCGTTGATTTTTCTTTAGAATCGTCATCCAGTCGATCAAGTACTCCAATTCAAATTTCCGATAATCCATTTTTTGAACCCGACCTCACAATTGAGAATCCGGAGGATAGTCAGGGACAATTCAGAGATCCTGAACCACTAATCTTTCCTCCGGAACCACCAATCATTCAAACGGAGATTGTCGAGGAACCTACCATTAAATCAGAATCCTCTAGTGATTCAAATTCAACAAATTCAATCATGGAGAATCTGGAACCTCTAAGTATGGAAGACCGAATGAGAGCTAAACGCACTGGCCAAGGTCACGCAATTACTCAACCAGACATTAATGCGCCAGATTATGAAATCAAAGGACAAATTCTACACATGGTGACTAATGAATACCAATTTAGTGGTGCACCGAAGGAAGATCCAAACGAACATCTTCGTACATTTAATAGGATCTGCACTTTATTCAAAATAAGAGAAGTGGAGGATGAACAGATCTACCTCATGTTATTTCCCTGGACTTTAAAGGGAGAAGCCAAAGATTGGTTAGAATCGTTACCTGAAGGGGCGATTGATACATGGGACGTTTTAGTTGAAAAATTTCTTAAACAATTCTTTCCGGCATCTAAAGCCGTGAGACTTCAAGGAGAAATTGTTACGTTCACACAAAAATCAAATGAAACTCTATATGAGGCGTAGACCAGATTTGGAAAGTTATTAAGAGGATGTCTGCAACATGGTTTAGACACTTGTCAAATAGTACAAATACTCTACCAAGGATGTGACATCACTACAAGAAAAGACATAGATATAGCAGCTGGTGGTTCTATTATGAAGAAAACCGCAACTGACGCTTACAAAATTATTGATAACACTGCTTCCCACTCACATGAGTGGCACCAAGAAAAAGATATCGTTAGATCATCTAAAGCAGCTGGAGCCGATTCTAACCATGACTTCGATTCCATTCCGCAAAGATAGATGCTGTCGAGAGATGAATGGAAAAGATGACTAAGGATATACACTCAATACGAATTAGTTGTGAGCAGTGTGGAGGACCACATTTAACAAAAGATTGTCTCAGTATTGAACTAATAATGGAACAAAGAGAGAATGTTTCATACATAAACCAAAGGCCTGAAAATAATTATCAGAATAATTATCAATCGCCAAGACCAATCTACAATCAAAACCAGAATTATAACCGAAATGTTCCATACAACAACCAACAAGGTCCTAGCAATCAGCAAGTATCCAACAATACTTACAATCAGCAAAGACCTATTTTTCAAAACAAACCACCACAAACCGATAATAAAAAGCCAAATTTAGAAGATATGATGTCGAAGCTAGTTGAATCTCAAACTCAATTTTTCACATCTCAGAAACAAACCAATGAACAAAATGCTCAAGCATTTAGAAATCAACAAGCTTCTATTCAAAATCTGGAACAAGAAGCAAGCAACCTAGCAAGGTTGATAGGTGAAAGAAAACCGGGAAGTCTACCTAGTGATACAAATGCTAACCTCCGGAATGAAACAGCTAAAGCCATTACCACAAGAAGTGGTATTACGCTTAAACCACCTGAAATGCCTGTAATTTCTGATGAAGCTATTCCTACTCCACAAGAACCACAATCTGAATAAGATAAGGAAACAGAACCGGTAGTTGAAAAGGTTAATGAAGATAACACAGTTAAGGCAAAACCTTATGTTAAATCATACCAACCACCACTTCCTTATTCGAGTAAAATGAGAAAAGAGAGACTTGAAGCCGAGCAATCCAAATTCTTGGATATGTGTAAACAAATAAATGTCAATCTTCCTTTCATTGATGTGATTTTAGGAATGCCTAGATATGCCAAATTCTTGAAAGATCTAATCACAAATAGAAAGAAAATGGAAGAACTCTCGGCTGTTACTATGAATGCTAATTGTTCTGCAGTGCTGTTGAATAAGATACCAGAAAAATTATCAGATCCAGGAAGTTTCACGATTCCATATTTTCTGGGTAGTCTTAGTTCAATAGAAGCATTGGCAGACTTAGGTGCTAGTATAAATTTAATGCCGTATTCACTATACACTAAACTAGACGTTGGAGAATTGAAACCAACACGAATAAGTATACAACTAGCCGATCGATCAGTAAAATATCCTAGAGGGATAATGGAGAACATGCTAGTTAAAGTTGGTACTTTAGTATTTCCAGTAGATTTTGTTATTCTGGATATGGAAGAAGATTCTCGAATTCCTCTCATATTAGGAAGACCATTCTTAAACACGGCTAAAGCAATAATAGACGTGTTTGGTAAGAAACTGACCCTAAGTATAGAGGACGAGAGTGTTACCTTTTCTGTTGATAGAGCCATGCAACAACCACAATCTGTAGATGATACATGTTATTATATTCAAACTATAGATTCACATGCAGAATTGTTAGAAGAATTTCCAGAATTACAAGGAACAGGAGAATGTTCTTTAGAGAAGGAACTGAACCAATTGATGAAACTGAAATGTTAGCTACACTTATGGCTATAGGATATGAACCAACAACAGAAGAAATTCAAATGCTAAAAGAAAAAGACAGATATCGATATAAATCATCGATAGAAGAACCACCGACATTAGAGTTAAAGCCACTTCCAAACCATTTGGAATATACTTATTTACATGGTGAATCTGAATTACCTGTAATAATATCGTCTTCTCTTACTGAAAATGAAAAATCTCAACTCATTTCTGTGCTAAAAGCTCATAAACCAGCTATTGCATGGAAAATTCATGATATTAAAGGAATAAGTCCTTCGTATTGCACACATAAAATCCTTATGGAAGAAGGTCATAAAACGTATGTGCAACGCCAATAAAGACTAAATCCTAATATGCAAGATGTTGTTAAGAAAGAAATTATTAAACTACTAGATGCAGGTTTAATTTATTCAATCTCTGATAGTCCATGGGTAAGCCCAGTTCAATACGTACCTAAGAAGGGTGGCATGACTGTCATCACAAATGAGAAAAATGAGCTTATTCCTACTAGGACTGTAACAGGATGGCGTGTTTGTATTGATTATAGAAAATTAAATGAAGCCACCAGAAAAGATCACTTTCCCTTACCTTTCATTGATCAAATGTTGGAAAGATTAGCCGGAAATAGTTACTATTGTTTTCTTGATGGTTTTTCCGGATATTTTCAAATTCCAATAGCACCCGAGGACCAAGAGAAAACCACATTCACGTGCCCTTATGGTACTTTTGCTTACAAACGCATGCCATTTGGACTTTGCAACGCCCCTGCAACCTTTCAAAGGTGCATGATGACGATTTTTCACGACATAATAGAGGAATGCATGGAAGTTTTCATGGATGACTTTTCAGTCTTCGGTGATACATTTGAATCATGTCTAATTAATCTTGAACGAATGCTTATTAGATGCGAACAATCAAATCTAGTTCTTAATTGGGAGAAATGTCATTTCATGGTTAAAGAAGACATCGTTCTTGGTCATAAGATTTCAAAGGAAGGAATTGAAGTGGATAGAGCTAAAGTAGATGTAATTGCTAAACTTCCACATCCCACCAATGTTAGAGGAGTTAAGAATTTTCTAGGGCATGCCAGTTTTTATCGACGTTTCATAAAAGATTTTTCTAAAATTGCCACTCCTATGAATAAACTCCTAGAAAAGGATGCTCCATTCATCTTTTTAGATGAATGCATCAAATCTTTTAATATTCTTAAATAAAAACTCACTAATGCGCCGATCATGGTAACTCCAAATTGGAATCTACCATTTGAACTTATGTGTGATGCAAGTGATTTTGCAATGGGAGTCGTTTTAGGACAAATGATTGAAAAACGATTTCAACCTATTTATTATGCTAGTAAGACGTTACAAGGAGCACAAACGAATTATACAACTACTGAAAAAGAACTCCTTGCTATTGTCTTTGCTTTTGACAAATTTCGTTCATATCTCGTTCTAGCAAAAACGGTGGTGTATACCGACCATTCTGCTATTAGATACCTATTTTCGAAACAAGATGCCAAGCCACGATTAATCCGTTGGATCTTACTCTTACAAGAGTTCGATATTGAAATCCGAGATAAAAAGGGAGCAGAAAATCTCGCCGCTGATCATCTTTCTCGTCTTGAAAATCCTGAATTAGAAGTTCTAAATGAATCGGCTATACAAGACAACTTTCCTGATGAATATCTATTGAAGAAAGATTATAATGAAATTCCATAGTTTACAGACTATGCAAACTACTTAGTATGTAGATTCCTTGAAAAAGGATTATCGTACCAAAAATGAAAGAAATTCTTTAGTGATATAAAACACTATTTCTGGGAAGATCCACATTTGTTTAAAAGTTGTCCCGATGGAATAATATACCGATGTGTATTCGGAGATGAAGCCAGTTAAATCTTAAACCATTGTCACACAAGACCAACAGGAGGGCATTATGGGCCTCAGCTCACAGCAAGAAAAGTTTACGATGCTGAATTCTATTGGCCTACAATTTTCAAAGACTCACACCTTATTTGCAAATCCTGTGATGCTTGTTAAAGGGCCGGAAAAATAAGTCAACGTGATGAAATGCCACAAAATGTCATTTAAGTATGTGAAGTATTTGACATTTGGGGTATTGACTTTATGGGTCCATTTCCAAAATCTCATAATAATCTCTATATTCTCGTTGCCATTGATTATGTATCTAAATGGGCGGAAGCACAAGCTCTCCCAACTAACGATGCACGAGTTGTAGTCAACTTTTTAAAACGTCTTTTTGCAAGGTTCGGAACACGAAAGCTTTAATAAGTGATCGGGGTACTCATTTTTGTATTAATCAACTTGAGAAAGTTCTCAAAAGATATGGAGTAACTCATAAAATCTCCACTGCTTATCATCCACAAACAAGTGGACAAGTTGAAAATACCAACTGAGCTTTAAAACGTATTCTAGAAAAAACCGTAGGATCAAATCCGAAGGAATGGTCCATGAAATTAGAGGATGCACTCGGGACTTTTAGAACAGCCTACAAAACTCCAATTGGAACCACACCTTTTAAACTCATTTACGGAAAAGCATGTCATCTTCCAGTAGAAATTGAACACAAAGTATTTTGGGCTTTGAAGACATGTAATCTTGATTTACATGAAGCCGGACGTCTACGATTAAGTCAACTAAACAAATTAGAAGAATTAAGACATGAAGCATACGAAAATTCGTTAATCTATAAAGAAAGAATGAAGAAATGGCATGATAAAAGAATCAGAAGTTCAAAAGAATTTAAAGAAGGAGACAGAGTTATTCTTTTCAATTCACGATTCAAGCTATTTCCAGGAAAATTGAAATCAAGATGGTCTGGACCATTTATAGTCAAAAGAGTTTTCCCATACGGAAAAGTAGAGTTAATAAATTCAAATGGGATTGAATTTAAAGTTAATGGTCACAGAGTTAAACATTACATACATGGTCCGATGGAAGTTGACAATGAAGTCGATCACAATTTCAACACCACATCTAACTAAGTGTGGGGAGGTTCGAATCTTTTTAGGGTAATATATATTTCTGTTAGAGTTAGATATTCTGTTTTCGTGTAGTTCTCGAGAATGGAATCCGAATGGTCTTTCCCTAGCAGACCCTAAAGAACTAGTCTTCTCCCTCCATTCTGAATTTTTATTTTTTTAGGTTTACGAGATGAAGAATTCCTGTGAACTAAACCATGGTCTAATGCTACACGCTTTGATTACTAAACGTAATAATGACACACTCCCGAGTGACCTGGTATCAGTAATAAGAGCCAAATTGGACGGAGTAAGAAAAGAACTCAAAAACGATCATAATAAGTTACTTTTTGGTAAAGGAAAATCAAAATCCGCAGCGAAAAGAAGAGCACGACACTTTGAAAGATGTCACAAATGCGGAAAATGGTCACACGAAGGAAAATGCTCGACGAATCAGACATATTCCAATACCGAGTTCGTTACTTTATGCAGAAAAGGACCGTTCATATGTTTCGAAGAAAAATCGTTGAATGCTCGAGGTTATGCCTATGTAGCTATGGAAAACCAATTAGTCCGACTATCTTATGAGTGGGCTAAAGCAGGTCACTGAGAATTCTATCTCACATGTAAGTATGTACAGTTTTTATTTTTATTTTATTGCTTTTAACCTTTTGATAATAAACACTAAATTGTTCGCTATAAAGTATTAAATTGATATTCAATAAAATTAGGTATGCGTAACCGAAATTATTGATATCATGCAAAAATTTATTACATCACTGCAAAATTTACCGTTTATTCCTAAGGTATAAATATCTTTAATCAATCAACTCAAAATATTTTAAAAATTCGTCAGGAGTAAAACTAGGTAATATAGCCGAAATTACTTTACCGTAAAGAGGGGCGTATATTTTTGACAATATTTGATTGATTAAAGTGGGATAAAAGACCAAAAAGATTTTTAATTTTTATTTTTACTTTATTTTTAAAATTAATATATTAATATTAAATTATTATTGTAAACTTTTTAAAATCAATATATATTTAAGTTTGTAAATATTTGAAAAATTAATATTTTTAATATAAGTTTGTATGTATAAAAACAAAAATATAATATAAGTTTGGTGTGAATTTTTAATTTTAATAATATGAATTTTTAATTTTATGCATTTTAAATTTAAGTTTGGTGTGAATTTAAAAACAAAAATTTACTTTATTTCATTAAGTTAAAAATTGATTTTTAAAATTCATCGTGAGTTGAAAACTAGGTCGTTGAACCGAAATTGCTCTATTCAAGGGAGGGACGAGAACTTTTATTATCATTATTTTTAATCTTATTGAATTAAAGTATGCCAAAAACATTTAAAAAACCCAAAAATCTTTACTTTTAAAACCGCGCTTAAAAAATGACAAATTTTAAAAATTTGTCGAGGGACGGACTAGGACATCGTTTCGAAACGCCCTCATCCTACAAAGAAACAAAATTTTAATTTTTAATTAATTATATATTTTATTAGTATAAGGTTTTTATAAAAAAAAAAAAAAACCAAAAAACCACTGTACCCGAACCCCATGCGATCGCATGGGATTTGGCCTTCAGAGCCATGTGATCGCATGGAACTGAAAATCTGGCCAGAATCAAATATCAATCGAGTTCTGCTTCTGTCTCCACTCCACACATACACAAACACACGAACACATACACACATATCACCCTAAAATCACCAATTTTTCACCAAAATCAACCAAATTTCTCGCTATAATCCGCTCTAAACATGAATTTGATAAGAAGTTTATCAAGAAGGGTAACAATTACATCCCTAAATCTTTTTAAATTTGATTTTTAGTGTTCTTGAGCTATATTTTTCCTAATTTGATTTTGTTAATTTCTAGTATAATTAGAGTTAAATTGTTAGTATTTTATGCATGTATAACCTAGATTGATGCTATTTAACATGATTTGAAGCCAAAAACTTCAAAATTTTTAGGAATCTAGGGTTTGTGTTCTTGAGCAATTTGGGAATTTTTGATATAAACAGGTTATGGCCGATTTTTGTCATGAATTATTGCTAAATTAAGTAGTGTAACATGTTTAGGTAGGTAAATGATCCAAACTTTGATCCTAAACATGATTTTTGAGAATTAAAGTGGACTTTTTAGGTCCAAAATTCATGAACTTGATTAATTTGATATAATTGCCATTTGAGACTTGTTTAATTGCTAGTAATGACTATTTTGACATGTTATTTGAGTTAAATGCTTATGAACTTTGTATACATTTTCATATATATGCTTATTTAAAAAAGTGTAGAATTGTAAAAATTGTGAAAATATGTATAAGTTTAATTTTGATTTAACATGTTATTGTAATTGTGTTAATTTGTTATTTTGCTAACACTAATGCATATTTGGATGCACAAATTTTGTGTTTAATGTGTTTTGCAGAGATTTACTAATACTGAAACTGGAGGTGCATCATCATCATCCAGGCAACATGCTCCAGAACCTGAACCAGAAATGCAATATGAACCTGAACCAGAGCAACAACAGGAACCACAACAACAACCTGATGAACACGTACCTTATTATGATCCGCTACAATTTGTTGATGCCTTTATAGTATTTCCGATGCATCCGCCAGTAGAATACCCAACGATTCCTGAACACACGTTGCATCCTAATATAAGATTCGATAGAAGCTGGAGAGATTACTCGACATATCAAAGTAACAAATTCAAACTGATACCGAAAAATGTAGAAGTGTCAAGGGTAATTGATTGGGAGCCTTTGGAAAGGGTCTAACTTGCTAACTCAGTTAGGGTGCATCTGATCCAAAGGTATGATAGCTCTTCTTTTCACGATTGGGAACGTTTATTCACCATTCGTAGACCTATATATAAGGAATGGTGCATTGAGCTTATGAGTACTATAGCGTTAAATGCGGATGTAGATAGGTTAGATGATAGAAGTTTTCTTAGATTTATACTTGGTCGTAGGATGTACAGGATGTCCATGCTGGACATGGCCAGGGCTTTGCAGATATATACTCCTAGTGAATTACTACTACCCAATTGTATGAATTTGATTTATCGTGGTGAAAGGGTAGATAGGAATTTTGACACGAACGCCATCTGGAGGCGTATGTCAAATTATAATGTTTTCACGCTGGGAGGAAAACACTCCTACTTACATATTAACAAAGCCGAGCTTCGTATAATTCATTGATTTTTGGCTAACTCGATTACACAGAGAGGTCACAATAAGGAGAAAATGACCTTACATGATTTATTTTACCTAAAGTGTATTCGAGACCCAAGAGGCTTTGTTAATATCCCTTACTGTGTTGGTTTTTATTTGTCTAAGATGGTAGAAGGAATACATGAAGGGGGAATAATAGGAGGAAGTATTTTTGTTACTCTCATTGGAGTGTATTTAGGTGTAGATAGGGACCAAGGGGGTCCACTTTTGGAATGTAGGGAACAGGTTGAGCCTTTAGGATTGAAGGTCTATCACGGTGCTAAGGTATTAAAGAGCAGACGAAACCAGGCAGTACCCTATGAAGGTCGTCATCCACAGGTAGAAAGAGGATCAGATGAGGAAATGGAGGAAGGAGATGACATTAGGGATGTCATTAGGGAGGCTATGAATGACATCTACCAGCGTGTAGATGAGGTAGATATGACAAACGGGGAGAGATTTAGTCGGATGGAGCAGTGGCAAGCCCGGAATGATTACGAGCATTTCAGGCAACGACAGCATGATAGATGGGACTATCATCAGCGTCAGATTATGAGCCGGCTGTCACCTCAGGAGCACTACGTTCCGACCTGACCCACTTACTATCCTCTACATCAGCCCGAGATGAGACCACCATATACTCTCTACGACCCTAACCAGGCCTATCAGTACACCTATCACCAACCATGGAACCCGGACGACAACATGAACTGGAACCCCTATCCAGATTGATATAGTTCCAGTTAGTGATTTCTATGATTTTTTTTATTTATTATTTTTATTTATTTATGTTTAAACACATTATATTTTGATACTTTTATGTAAGTTTAATATTTTTATTATGTTGTACTAATATTTCATATTTGATTTGAAAGTGGGATTTTAAGTCCTATTTCAAATTACCATGCATGTTTATATTTGTATTGTCTATATTTTATTTCATATACACAACAGGGTAAAACAACGCATTTTCAAAGACTGGCATTAAGTTCAGCAAAAGCTACTAATTTTGACGACAAAACGAAAAACAAATGTGATGTAACAACAAGACGGAATGAACAAATGATGTGCACCATTTATCATTCAGCAAACAAATGCCAATATGTTTGGAAACTTTGGTAAAATTTAATCATTTTTCTACGCTAATCACCCTCAATAATTTAAATTGTTACTGATTTCTTGCAAATGAGGGCATTGCAAGATCTTAAGTGTGGGAAGGGGTTAAATTCTTTCAGATTTTTAAAATTTTTAACTTATACACTTGGTTACCATTAAAAATACTAGTAACGCAGTAGTTGTATTAGAATCTAGTGCTCTCTGATAATAAAGAACAACCCTAGTCTTATATACTGACTACCCAATTCTAGTAAAATTTTTCAAAAATTTTCAAATAAATGAATTCAAAAATCATGTTTATACATATTTATGAACGATAAAACAAGGTGTTAATACCGAAATTATTGTTACCTCGGAAAGGACATAAATTGAGAAAGAACTCAAAATGTTAGAATTCATATAAAATGGAATAGAGGACAATAAAAAGGCAAAGAATGGAAAATAAAAGCCAAGTGTGGAAAAAATTTACCAAGTTATTTTGAACATATATCACATATTTTTGTACAAATAATTGAAGATACTTTTGTTTTTGGACAAAATTAACTGTTTTACCCGGAAAACTGTAATATATTTGAAAGAAAGATGGATCTACACGATGAATCAATTCCATCATTAAAAGGAAGTAAAGTCTTCCGAAAAAGAAACGCGCTTCTTGATTTAGGTCATGAAGTTGACGTACAGACCAGTTGTAGAGTCTACGAAAAACCTTGAAAAGTTTTCTCGAAAATCAGCTGGAAATCCACGGACCTCAGCATCAAACAGGGTCGCGAAGTGGTCAGACTTATCCTAATCATGAGAGGATCTGTCTCGTAAAATGGGGAGGACGCAATGCAAATTAGCTTGATAAGACTAATGAATCAGACCCCCAGAAAAGGATAATCTCGTTAAAGATTAAAAATCAGCTTTTAAGCCTGATATTACTCAATCCTTGAGATTGACTTTAAAGATTGAGAATTACAAACTCATGGAATTCAATGATATTTAAACTCGAGCTTGAACGAGAAAATATTTTGATCAAAATTACAAACCGATTTGTTTTCTGAAAATCCATTTTCAATGCGTTCATTACCATTGAACGTAAAATCCTAGGAATTCACCTGGAATTCATTAGGTCACCTGAACCAAATCGGGTGTCAACCGTAAGAACGGTGGTTGCATAGCATGGTCAAAGACAGGACCTTGTGCCAGACCGAAAAATCATAAGGGTGAGCTTTACTATTGCTCCTACCAAGGATAGTAATTGCATCCGACACGTTATAGACCATAATTAAAAGCATGTCAGGGGACATTGCCTCAACAATTGCTTGTTCAACGCTTTCCTTTACAACCGGACGGTAGTTTATTGAAAGGTAATATACGGAGCAAGTATACTGGACGTGTTGCTTTCCTAATACAAGGTTAGCAAGTGGGTGACACAAAACCATAAGTTTTGACATAAAATTTTCAAATCTGAAACCCACAAAAACATTTTGCAAACACTGGTGGGAATATTTGATAATGCTAAAAACGAACATATATTTCATAGCATTATCCCTCAAGAAAGACAAGCTTTTAGTTGCAATTATTCTATTTACAAGTAATATTCGTTTAAATAATAAAAGGTGAAGAAAAAAGACAGATTCGACGAATTGAATACGCAAACGACCAAAAAGCTCAAAAGTACAAAGTACAATTAAAGTGGTTCAAATTATTGATGAGAAACGTCTCGAAATTACAAGAGTACAAGACGCAAAACGCAAAGTACAAGATATTAAATTGTACGCAAGGACGTTCGAAAATCCAAAACCGGGACCAAAGTCAACTCTTAACGCTCGATGCAACGGACTAAAAATTACAAGTCAACTATGCACATAAATATAATATAATATTTAAATAATTCTTAAACTTATTTATATATTATATATATTTATATACACCGTCGGCAGAATGCAAACAAACTCTTGTGAGCTGAAAAAAGTGGCCATGCGATCGCATGGCCTGAAGGCCTAAATCCCATGCGATCGCATGGTGAATAGTTTCAGGCCACACCCCTATAAATTTCGCAGTTTTGGTTGATCTTTTACACCAACTATCTCTCTATCTCACTCGTATACATATATATATATATATATATATATATATATATATTATAAATTTAATTTTAATTTTAATTTTAAATTCTAATAATAAGGGTATGCTAGCGAATGTTGTAAGGGTGTAAGTCAAAATTCTGTCCGTGTAACGCTACGCTATTTTTAATCATTGTAAGTTATGTTCAACCTTTTTAATTTAATGTCTCGTAGCCAAGTTATTATTATGCTTATTTAATTCCGAAGTAATCGTGATGTTGGGCTAAATATTAAAATTGGGTAATTGGGATTTGGACCATAATTTGGGTTTGAATAAAAGAACGACACTTGTGGAAATTAGACCATGGGCTATTAATGGGCTTTATATTAACTAAATGATACCTCGTTAATTTAATATATAGACTTATAATTTGACGTAATTATATATAACCACATACGCTTGACTGGGCACGGTGGGCAGGATATCTATAAATACCAATAATTGTTCATTTTACCGGACACGGAACTGGATTAATAGTTAATAGACTTGTTGAAACAGGGGTGGATTACATTCAAGGGTAATTGGTGTAATTGTTAACAAAGTATTAAAACCTTGGTTTACACGTAGTCGATAACCTGGTGTATTCATTAAACAAAGTATTAAGACCTTGTTACAATTCGATTCCCCAATTAGTTAGAATATTTGACTTCGGGAATAAGAATAATTTGACGAAGACTTCCGCACTTTATGATTACGACTGATGGACTATTATGGACAAATTCGTATGGACATATCAAATAATCCAGGACAAAGGATAATTAACCCATGGGAATAAACTAAAAACAACACGTCGAACATCATGATTACGGAAGTTTAAATAAGCATAATTCCTTTATTTTCATATTTAATTGCACTTTTAATTATCGCACTTTTATTTACTATTATTTTATTTAATTGCACTTTTAATTATCGTACTCTTTAATTATCGCAATTTTATTTATTGAACTTTTATCTATCGCAATTTCATTATCGTTATTTAATTTACACTTTAATTTAAGTTATATTTATTTTTAATATTTTACATTAGGTTTTAACTGCGACTAAAGTTTTAAAATCGACAAACCGGTCATTAAACGGTAAAATCCCCCTTTTATAATAATAATATTATTTATATATTTTTGTATTTTTACAATTATAAGTTAAAACTAATATAGCGTTAAACTTGGCTAAGATCCCTATGGAACGAACCGAACTTACTAAAAACTACACTACTGTACGATTAGGTACACTGCCTATAAGTGTTGTAGCAAGGTTTAGGTATATCCACTCTATAAATAAATAAATAACTTGTGTAAAATTGTATCGTATTTAATAGTTTTTTTCGTAGTAAAAATATAACTATTTTGTACACCACCTCGCACATATCAGCTACATATAGTGATGTTTGTAAGTATTGCCATTCTTTTCTTATTTTTTTTAATCTTAATTTGCATTTTGGTAGACACACTATGTCAGCCTCCATATTTCGAAATCTATTGACAGTGACAAATCAAATATTCTCTGTTTTCAACTTTACAACAACTAATATATATATATATATATATATATATATATACACACACACACACTGCATGTAATCTAACATGCATGAATCAGTGATGCAAATATATCATCGATCCCCATCGAATAAATCTACATTGTCTGGTACTAAATGTAGTGCCCCGAACTTTTCCATAATTATATATATTAAATGAAATTGATATTTACATGATTAAATATTTCCAACATGTTAAGCAATCAAACTTTTTAAGACTTGATTAATTAAAATGAGTTTCATGTAAACAATTGACCACCCGAGTTGACCGGTGATTCACAAACGTTAAAACTTGTAAAAACTATATATATATATATATATATATATATATATATATATATATATATATATATATATATATATATATATATATATATATATATATATATATATATATATATATATATATATAGTTAACATGATATTATGATAAGTAAGTATCTTACTAGGTATATTAACAATGAGTTATATACATAAAAATGAGATTACTAAGTTAAGAAACTCGAAACGATATATATAACGATTATCGTTATAACAACGCCTTACTAAATACATATGTATCATATTAAGGTATTGTTACACTATATTTAACATGATAAAATGATAATTATATATATCATTATGTATGTTAACAATGAACTACATATGTAAAACAAGACTACTAACTTAAGAATTTCGAAACGAGGCATATATGTAACGATTATCGTTGTAACGACATTTTAATGTATATATATCATATTAAGATATATTCATACATCATAATATAATGATAATGTAATAATTTAACATCTCATTAGATATAATAAACAATGGGTTAACTACATTAAATGAGATCGTTAACTTAAAGGTTTCAAAACAACACTTACATGTAATGACTAACGATGACTTAGCGACTCAGTTAAAATGTATATACATGTAGTATTTTAAGATGTATTCATACACTTTTGAAAGACTTCAAGACACATATCAAAGTACTTCTACTTATCAAAAATGCTTACAATTGCATTCTCATTCATTTTCATCAATAATTCGACTCGTATACACCCGTATTCGTACTCGTACAATACACAGCTTCTAAATGTATTTACTATTGGTATATACATTCTAATGATCAGCTCTTAGCAGCCCTTGTGAGTCACCAAGACATGTGAGAACCATCATTTGACAACTAGCATGACTTATGAGCATGAAAACAAAAACTAGTAACCTTATATTGACTAAGCATTAGGCATTTTTTCAAACAACACACACATCACATTTCTTTGATTTTATAATCCAAATTCTCTCCATCTTAACTCTCTCTAAGCTAAAGAACGTCTATACTTCAGTAATATTGATCATCTATGTCAATCTAGCTTCAATTACAATCAAGAAACATCATCATTCAAGAACACATCAAGAACACTTCACAAATACTTTCAAGCTTACTAGCTTACTTCCAATCTTGCAAATCCATTTCAAGTGATCATCCAATCTTAAGAAATCTTTGTTATTTACAGTAGTTTATCTTTCTAAATCAAGGTAATACTCATATTCAAACTTTGATTCAATTTCTATAACTATAACAATCTTAATTCGAGTGATAATCTTACTTGAACTTGTTTTCATGTCATGATTATACATCAAGAACTTTCAAGCCATCCAAGATCCTTTGAAGCTAAATCAATTTTTGTCACTTCCAGTAGGTTTACCTACTAAACTTGAGGTAGTAATGATGTTCATAACATCATTCGATTCATATATATAAAACTATCTTATTCGAAGATTTGAACATGTAATCACTAGAACATAGTTTAGTTAATTCTAAACTTGTTCGCAAACAAAATTAATCCTTCTAACTTAACTTTTAAAATCAACTAAACACATATTTTATATCTATATGATATGCTAACTTAATGATTTAAAACCTGGAAACACGAAAAACACCGTAAAACCGGACATACGCCGTCGTAGTGAAACCGGGGGCTATTTTGGGTTAGAAAAATAAAAACTATCTTAATCTTTGAATTGGAAGTTTGTTTTTTGGAAAAATAATATTTCATATGAACATGATACTATATCCAAAAATCATGGTTAAACACAAAGTTGAAGTATGTTTTTCAAAATGGTCATCAAGATGTCGTTCTTTCTACTGAAATGACTACCTCTTTAAAAAGTGACTTGTAACCTGTATTTCCGACTATAAACTTATACTTTTTCTGTTTAGTTTCATAAATTTTAGTTCATTATGAAACCATAGCAACTTGAATCACTCAAAACGGATTTAAAACGAAGAAGTTATGGGTAAAACAAGATTGGATAATTTTGCTTGTTGTAGCTACGTGAAATTTGTAACAAATCTATACAAATAATAACTTAACTAACTTATATTGTATTATACATGTATTTTAACATATATTATGTAATCATGGGATACCATAGACACGTATACAATTATATTATTTGAGAACAACCATAGACAATCTATATGCAGTAATGCTCGAGTTAGCTATACATGATTGAGGTTGATTCCAAAATAATATATATACTTTGAGTTGTGATCTAGCCTGAGACTTGTATACACTGGGTCGTGGATTGATTCGAGATAATATATATATTGATTTATTTCTGTACATCTAACTGTGAACAACTAGTTGTAAATTACTAACGTTGGACTGCTAACTTAACAAACTTAAATCATTAAAACGTAATAAAAAATGTTGTGAATATATTTAGATCATACTTTGATATATATGTATACATTTGTTATAGGTTCGTGAATCAACCCGTGGCCAAGTCTTACTTTCCGACGAAGTAAAAATCTGTGAAAGTAAGTTATAGTCCCACTTTTAAAATCTAATATCTTTTGGGATGAGAATACATGTAGTTTTATAAATGTTTTACAAAATAGACACAAGTACGTGAAACTACATTCTATGGTTGAATTTATTAAACTGAATATGCCCCTTTTTAGTCTGGTAATCTAAGAATTAGGGAACAAACACCCTAATTGACGCGAATCCTAAAGATAGATCTATGGGCACTAACAAGCCCCAGTCAGAGAATTTGAACTGCTTTAGTACTTCGATTTTATCATGTTCGAAGGGCGTCCCGGAATGATGGGGATATTCTATATGCATCTTGTTAATGTCGGTTACCAGGTGTTCACCATATGAATAATTTTTATCTCTATGTATGGGATGATGTTTATGAAAAATGGAAATATGAAATCTTGTGGTCTATTATTATGATTTGATAAATATATAGGTTAAACCTATAACTCACCAACATTTTTGTTGACGTTTAAAGCATGTTTATTCTCAGGTAATTATTAAGAGCTTCCGCTGTTGCATGCTAATTTATGGACAAGAGTTGGAGTCAGCATGCTCGTATAATATTGTTTAAAAACTGCATTCGAAGATTTATGTAATGACCCGTCCTAATCCATAAGGATGAATACAATAACATTTGGTTACATTGCGAGGTATTTGACCTCTATATGATACATTTTACAAACATTGCATTCGTTTTTAAAAGACAAACTTTCTTTACAACGAAAGTTGACGGCATGCATACCATTTCATAATACCCCCAACTATAATTGACTTAATAATAATCTTGATGAACTCAACGACTCGAATGCAACGTCTTTTGAAATATGCCATGAATGACTCCAAGTAATATCCTTAAAATGAGCTAATGCACAGCGGAAGATTTCTTTAATACCTGAGAATAAACATGCTTTAAAGTGTCAACCAAAAGGTTGGTGAGTTCATTAGTTTATCATAAATAATCATTTCATAATTTTAATAGACCACAAGATTTCATATTTCCATTTCTCATAAACATCATGCATAAAAAATCATTCATATGGATTGAACACCTGGTAACCGACATTAACAAGATGCATATAAGAATATCCCCATCATTTCGGGACATCCATCGAACATGATAAAAAAATATCGAAGTACTAAAGCATCCGCTACAACGGATGGGGTTTGTTGGGCTCAATAGATCTATCTTTAGGATTCACGTCAATTAGTAGACTGGTTTACTAATTCTTAGGTTACCAAGCAAAAAGGGGCATATTTTCGATCATTCAACCATAGAATGTAGTTCAATTACTTGTGTCTATTTCGTCAAACATTTATAAAAGCGCATGTATTCTCAGTCCCAAAAATATATATTGCAAAAGCATTTAAAAATGGAGCAAATGAAACTCACAATACGATATTTTGTAGTAAAATTATGCATACGACTGAACTGAATAATGCAAGGTTGGCCTCGGATTCACGAACCTATTATTCAATCATGTATATTAATACATGTAATGGTAATCGAACAAATATATATATATATTATTAGTGATTTTATTTGTTATTTTATATCATGTGTTTTATTAATAACTTAATTAGATATATTTATCTTTATATAGATAATTAACATTTATTACAAAAGTATTAATATGGTTAGGTTTTATGTCATAAATATATTTTTATATAGAAAATCTTCATTTGATATATTAATATTAATAATAATAATGATAAAAATAATACCAATTATGATAAAATTCCTGGTAATTCTAAAAATAATAATAATGATAATTTTAATATTAATGATAAAGATAGTACTAATAATAATAATGTTTGTAATGATAATACTAATAACATTTAATGATAATACTAATAATTATGATATAATTTTGTTAATAATAATAAATAATCTAGCAATAATAACAATAATAATAATAATAATAATAATAATAATAATAATAATAATAATAATAATAATAATAATAATAATAATGAGTAATAAGTAAACTACCTCAAAGAAGTAGTCCTAAAAAAATGCTCAAGTCCGGGTTTGAACCCGCGACGTCCCGCTAACCCGTTAACGCCTTATCATTACTCTTTTATTAATGAAAACATCGTCATCACCTCATCATTCGTTATCACAACACGACATCTTGTTATCATTATCATCTATATCATTTTTCAATTCATTTTATCTCGCATCGTTATCCCTGTATCGTTTTTATTATCATAATATCTTAATCATCAACTTATTTCATCAAAGATATCATTATATCATGATCATCATCACTATATCAAATACCACCTTCGTCACTCCCATCGTTCTATCATTATTCATTCT
Source organism: Rutidosis leptorrhynchoides (assembly GCF_046630445.1). Lineage (NCBI taxonomy): Eukaryota > Viridiplantae > Streptophyta > Magnoliopsida > Asterales > Asteraceae > Rutidosis > Rutidosis leptorrhynchoides. The sequence continues at coordinate 111,201,204 of NC_092340.1, forward strand.
ATCAACTCGTCACCTTCATCATTCATCATCACACATAACATCTAACATCATAATCATCATAATCGTCGTAATGATCATAATGATCATCACTTAATCATCATGATAATCATCGCCATTATTTTATTTGTGTTAATCGCCAATATCATTCTTTTTTGGACCAACTTGATAAAGGAACTCTGGGCCCAAGTAAAACTTAATCCAAGCCCAACATATTTTAGTCCATTAACATGACTAAATTAAATTGAACAATGAACTATGGTTTGATACAGCAGCTCGATCGACAACAGGAACAACAAGTATCCAATATCAATAACTTTCGTGACTTGTTTATCGCCACGTCATTTTCCACCACAATAATCATAGCAGGAAGATTTCGGCATTATTTATTAATACTTTGATACATAATTTAATGATCACATGTTTCACTTTCTATTTACACGACCCCATCCATTATCAATTATCAATTCATCCTAAAGCAGAATTCTATATCGGTCCATTTACATAAATAATTATATGGCCCCACAAGCAAGGGTCTCATCTTATTATCATAACAAAGAGAGGTTTGTCTTGCAAGTGGGTTCTATTTTATATCACGTTCGACCAGGACCACCCAAACATCCATCATTCTTTCTTTGTTGACATTAAACATGAACATTAATATATTAACATCTCATTACCTCTTCATCATGGTCACATATTCCTTATCATCATCAATTCTCGTAACAACAGAAGGTATTAGCAGAAGGATCGAAAGAATTGATGGTGGGTTATAGACTGGAACAAGAAACAGGTGCAGAAGTTGCTGCTCAAATAGCTCTATCATTATCATATTTCTGCTACTGCAATGGGAAGGAGAAACAGAAAGAAAAAGAAAAGAGAATACGCAGCAACAGCGGTAACAAGTAGATTGTAATAGTAGACGAGTAGATAATTGGTGGTGGTTGTAGGCTTTGCTAGGTGAAACTAGTCATAGCAGCAGCAACAATAAACAATAACAAGAAAACAAAGGTTGATTTCGTTGTTCGTAGTGAAAGTGAACTGAAACAGAAGTTGACTTACAGCAGTTTAAACAGCGGTTTTAGGTTGGTGATCTTGTTTGAATACAAAACAGAAACAGAAGGAATAGCAGCCCCATTTTGCACTGGCACGCGTATGATTTGAAACAGACAAATATGGTGAGTTGAAGAAAGAGGGAAGGAAAGGAGAGAGATATGGTTCGTTCATGGTGGTTACTTGTGGTTTGTAAATGGGTGGTGTTGGAAGGTTGTTGTGTTCATTAAGAGAGAGAATGGTAGTCTTTGGTTTAAAAACAGAAATAAAAGGTAACACAGTAGCAGTCAGGAGTAGAGATGATTGAGTGATGGTTTTGGTGATTGATCAAAAGTGATTGTGGTTAATTGGTAGAAGTGATGATCGACGGCTGAAAGTTGTGAAAGGTGGTGGTGATGTAGCTCAAATGGTAGTCTAGGGTGGAGTTTGGTCGTGGTGATGTTTGTTTGTACAAATAGAAACGGAAGAACATAATCATTTTGGTGATGGTCGATGATGGTTATGGTTCGATGGTGGTGAAGGTTGCCGGTGATTGTAAGTGTGATTCAAAATGACAAGGTGGAGGTTTAATTAAGTGGTGACGGGTTGTATCCATCTATCCATATGTATATGTATGACACACATATATATTTACATACATGCCTTTACGTGGGAAAAGTAATATATCACCAGTTATAATTTCTATTCGCATATAGATGCTCAAATGAGCTGGCAATGAAAGGAAGTTAGTGGAAAGTTAGAAAATTGAATAATGGTACACTAGTTCCTTTAAAGTTGATTGAATTCCTTTAAAGTTGATTGCAACTTATAACAAAGTAGTAGAAAATAATGAAAAGAAAGGCATATTACAATTATATGTGTCCGTTTGTGTTTGTCAAAAGCACAAGATATATGACTATATATTTATAAGATTCACTTGTCTAAATACGGATTATATGTGCTATATATGTACAATCATTTAAACGTGTTTAAGAGGATTTAACAATCACCAATATGTCTTTGTTTTAAAACTTATAATTTATTACTAGGTTTATTCTATACATTTTCCTAATTTAATATAAAACATACGTAGCACCATAATATTTCTTAGTATCAAACCTTAAAATTTTATATGTTTATTTATTGATCTATATACATTTAAATCCTAGAACACATAAGTTGTTATATATATATATATATATATATATATATATATATATATATATATATATATATATGTATATATATATATATATATATATATATATATATATATATATATATATATATATATATATATATATATATATATATAATTAGTTGTTCGTGAATCGTCGAGAACGGTCAATGGTCAATTGGACAGTTCAAAATTTTGAGACTCAACATTACAGACTTTACTTATCGTGTCGAAATCATATAAAGTTTAAGTTTAAATTTGGTCGGAAATTTCCGGATCGTCACAATTTAAATTGATGTGTAATATTATTGTAAACCATTATGTAATAATCGTGTGAAAACGCTATATGTTAGATTATCATTATTTGATAATCGTCGTAATATTTCTAAACCTTTATCGATAAAATAAAGGTTATGGTTTGTTTTAAAATCGAATGCAGTCTTTGAAAACGTCTCATATAGAGGTCAAAACCTCGCAACGAAATCAATTAATATGGAACGTTTATAATCGATATGAACGGGACATTTCAGTTGGTATCAGAGCTGGTATAACCGCGTCCATGTGTGGCGGGTTAGTCGTAAAGGAGGTTCTCACAGTGTGACCTGTGACGAAGCATTGGCTCTTACTCCTTGCGATCCCTTACGAGGGTTGGCAGTTACCGAGAGACAGGCCCTAAAATCAGTATCTGAGTTACACTCAGTGGTCGCCGGATAGTTAAGGCACTGGATGGGACGGTGGTTGTCCCCACTATAATTTCAGTTGGTATCGTAGTGACTCGAACTTTTCCATATTTATATATATTAAATGAAATTTATATTTACACGATTAAATGTTTCTAACATGTTAAGCAATCAAACTTGTTAAGACTTGATTAATTAAAATGAGTTTCATGTAGACAATTGACCACCCGAGTTGACCTGCGATTCACGAACGTGAAAACTTGTAAAAACTATATGATGATATATATGGATATATATATATATAGTTAACATGATATTATGATAAGTAAGTATCTCACTAGGTATATTAACAATGAGTTATATATAAAAAAATGAGATTACTAAGTTAAGAAACTCGAAACGATATACATAACGATTATCGTTATAACAACGCCTTACTAAATACATATGTATAATATTAAGGTATTGTTACACTATATTTAACATGATAAAATGATAATTATATATATCATTATGTATGTTAACAATGAACTACATATGTAAAACAAGACTACTAACTTAAGAATTTCGAAACGAGGCATATATGTAACGATTATTGTTGTAACGACATTTTAATGTATATATATCATATTAAGATATATTCATACATTATAATATCATGATAATGTAATAATTTAACATCTCATTAGATATAATAAACAATGGGTTAACTACATTAAATGAGATCGTTAACTTAAAGGTTTCAAAACAACACTTACATGTAACGACTAACGATGACTTAACGACTCAGTTAAAATGTATATACATGTAGTATTTTAAGATGTATTCATACACTTTTGAAAGACTTCAAGACACATATCAAAGTACTTCTACTTATCAAAAATGCTTACAATTGCATTCTCATTCATTTTCATCAACAATTCTACTCGTATACACCCGTATTCGTACTCGTACAATACACAGCTTCTAAATGTATTTACTATTGGTATATACACTCCAATGATCAGCTCTTAGCAGCCCTTGTGAGTTACCAAGACATGTTGGAACCATCATTTGACAACTAGCATGATTTATGAGCATGAAAATAAAAACTAGTAACCTTATATTGACTAAGCATTAGGCATTTTTTCAAACAACACACACATCACATTTCTTCAATTTTCTAATCCAAATTCTCTCCATCTTAACTCTCTCTAAGCTTAAGAACGTCTATACTTCAGTAATATTGATCATCTAGGTCAATCTAGCTTCAATTACAATCAAGAAACATCATCATTCAAGAACACATCAAGAACACTTCACAAATACTTTCAAGCTTACTAGCTTACTTCTAATCTTGTAAATCCATTTCAAGTGATCATCTATTCTCAAGAAATATTTGTTATTTACAGTAGTTTATCTTTCTAAATCAAGGTAATACTCATATTCAAACTTTGATTCAATTTCTATAACTATAACAATCTTAATTCGAGTGATAATCTTACTTGAACTTGTTTTCATGTCATGATTCTACTTCAAGAACTTTCAAGCCATCCAAGATCCTTTGAAGCTAGATCAATTTTTGTCACTTCCAGTAGGTTTACCTACTAAACTTGAGGTAGTAATGATGTTCATAACATCATTCAATTCATATATATAAAACTATCTTATTCGAAGATTTGAACATGTAATCACTAGAACATAGTTTAGTTAATTCTAAACTTGTTCGCAAACAAAGTTAATTCTTCTAAATTAACTTTTAAAATCAACTAAACACATGTTTTATATCAATATGATATGCTAACTTAATGATTTAAAACATGGAAACACGAAAAACACCGTAAAACCGGACATACGCCGTCGTAGTGAAATCGGGGGCTGTTTGGGTTAGAAAAATAAAAACTATCTTAATCTTTGAATTGGAAGTTTGTTTTCTGGAAAAATAATATTTCATATGAATATGATACTATATCCAAAAATCATGGTTAAACACAAAGTTGAAGTATGTTTTTCAAAATGGTCATCAAGATGTTGTTCTTTCGACTGAAATGACTACCTCTTTAAAAAGTGACTTGTAACCTGTTTTTCTGACTATAAACTTATACTTTTTATATTTAGTTTCATAAATTTCAGTTCATTTTGAAACCAAAGCAACTTGAATCACTCAAAACGGATTTAAAACGAAGAAGTTATGGGTAAAACAAGATTGGATAATTTTGCTTGTTGTAGCTACGTGAAATTTGTAACAAATCTATACAAATCATAACTTAACTAACTTATATTGTATTATACATGTATTCTAACATATATTATGTAATCTTGGGATACCATAGACACGTATACAATGTTTTGACATATCATATCGACCCATCTATATATATTATTTGGGAACAACCATAGACACTCTATATGCAGTAATGCTCGAGTTAGCTATACAGGATTGAGGTTGATTCCAAGATAATATATATACTTTGAGTTGTGATCTAGCCCGAGACTTGTATACACTGGGTCGTGGATTGATTTGACATAATATATATTGATTTATTTCTGTACATCTAACTGTGGACAACTAGTTGTAGATTACTAACGTTGGACTGCTAACTTAACAAACTTAAATCGTTAAAACATAATAAAAAATGTTGTGAATATATTTCGATCATACTTTGATATATATGTATAAATTTTGTTATAGGTTCGTGAATCAACCCGTGGCCAAGTCTTACTTCCCGACGAAGTAAAAATCTGTGAAAGTGAGTTATAGTCCCACTTTTAAAATCTAATATCTTTTGGGATGAGAATACATGTAGTTTTATAAATGTTTTACAAAATAGACACAAGTACGTGAAACTACATTCTATGGTTGAATTTATTAAACTGAATATGCCCCTTTTTAGTCTGGTAATCTAAGAATTAGGGAACAGACAACCTAATTGACGAGAATCCTAAAGATAGATCTATGTGCACTAACAAGCCTCAATCAGAGAATTTGAACTGCTTTAGTACTTCAATTTTATCTTGTCCGAAGGGAGTCCCAGAATGATGGGGATATCTATATGCATCTTGTTAATGTCGGTTACCAGGTGTTCACCATATGAATGATTTTTATCTCTATGTATGGGATGATGTTTATGAAAAATGGAAATATGAAATCTTGTGGTCTATTATTACGATTTGATAAATATATAGGTTAAACCTATAACTCACCAACATTTTTATTGACGTTTCAAGCATGTTTATTCTCAGGTGATTATTAAGAGCTTCCGCTGTTGCATGCTAATTTTTGGACAAGAGTTGGAGTCAGCATGCTTGTATAATATTGTTTAAAAACTGCATTCGAAGATTTAAATTGATGTGTAATATTATTGTAAACCATTATGTAATAATCGTGTGAAAACGCTATATTTTAGATTATCATTATTTGATAATCGTCATAATATTTTTAAATCTTTATCGATAAAATAAAGGTTATGGTTTGTTTTAAAATCGAATGCAGTCTTTGAAAAATGTCTCATATAGAGGTCAAAACCTCGCAACGAAATCAATTAATATGGAACGTTTATAATCGATATGAACGGGACATTTCACTAAACGCGTAAATATCAAACTTTCGGACTCATGATCGTCATCAAACTTTCAAAAGAATCACAATAATGTAATTGATATAAGTACATCAAGTGTTACATTTTCATCATTTTTACCAAATAATTAAATATCAAACATGCAAATGAATCATACCACATCACTCGTATTATCTACACCATTGTCAAAAAATTGTAGTAACAAGTGGGTAAAACACCGAAAAATACCGGTCCCGTACCGGTACCGAAATCGGTACCGTATTGAAATTTCGGTACGGTTTCGGTTCTCCATTTTACTCAATTTTAGTACGGTTCGGTACGGTTTTGGAACCGATCTCATCCCTATGTACGCGGTCTAATAAAGTTATATTTATTTTAACAAATATTAATTAGTGTTAAGTTTATGCTAAATATGAAATTTCAAATTAAGTTAAAGATATTAAGTAGTCTTATTTATGTTAAGTATATTATTATTATTATTATTATTATTATTAATATTACTCTGAAAATTATAATTAAAACTTAATACTTCTTAATCAACGGTAAAACACTCTTCTTAATCAACGGTAAAATAAGAGGGTTATAAAATTTTTATAATTTTTCTATCGACAACCTTATGCTTTAAATACGATTGCTCTTCTCTTTATTAAAAAAATTACTTCGTATTTGCTAAACAAAATGGAGAATGTGACATGAGTAAAAGTATACAATAAAAATATGTCAAAATAATATTTAAAAAAATAAACATAATTTCTATAATAAGTTGAACAATATTTAAAAATAAAACCTACAAAAATAGTTGTCAAAATTTAAAAAATAAAATAAAATTGTATACGTATCTATTATTAAGATGTAACATAATAATAATAATAATAATAATAATAATAATAATAATAATAATAATAATAATAGTAGTAATAATAATAATAATAATAATAATAATAATAATAATAATAATAATAATAATAATAATAATAATAATAATAATAATAATAATAATAATAATCACCACATCAGATCATGGTTAGTCTTCACACATACATAAGCATTTGAATTAGACCAAACAAATTAGTTTTAAGATATGTAAATTAGCAAAATTTATATATATATATATATATATATATATATATATATATATATATATATATATATATATATTATACAACTGTGACATAATTATTCCACTTTCAATCATCAATTCTAAATAAAAGTTTCAAACTCTCAGTTAAACAACTTTGAATGGGTGACTCGTTAATCAAATTTGACTTGCAGATAATGTAAGTTATAAGTTATAACCGAGTGTCTGTTTCTTCACGAGACTTTGATGTAACTGAGCTATGCACTTGAATTTTGATTTGGGGCTACTGATTTTTGATTTGTGAGTTTCACGTGTTGGATCTCTTTAGATTCGCATCAATTTGTTAGATGCTATGATAACTTGTAATTGGTTGTTTAGAATTTCGTAAGTTGGGAGTTTTTGGATCATATTGTTTGACATTAGGATTCGGTAATGTTTGGCCTGGTTGGATTGGTATGTGTCTCAATTCAGCTCAAACTTCTCTAATTGTAAATGGTAGTCCAATGAATGAATTCCATCTACATTGAGGTATCCGTCAAGAGGATCCTTTGTGTAACGACCCTGGATTTTCCAACGTTTATTTATTAATAATAATTATTATTAATACGTGTGATTAAACAAATGTATGTTATTACATTTACATGTTGCCATGACTAAACGTACTTGACTTTAATTGCCTGAAACGTCTTTGTGACACATGAAACTTGCACGAATAATATTTTCAAGTATTATTTACATTCATGATTAATTTTATTAATCATTTTAATTAACTATGGTGATTAGTTAGTTACTTGGGCTTTAATTGGATTTATTTGTTAAACTACTTGAACTTGGGCTTGATTAATGTTATGGACTCTTGAACATGGGCTTATAAGCCCACCTTACCCATTTAATTGGATTAACTAGCCCACTAGGATATGTAAGTATCATTTTAAGATGTAACTAGTTAGTTATTAACAATTGGAATCTAGTTAACATATAATCCCCATGCATACACCTCCATTAACCACCTTTTATGACTTTTACATGCAAGAACCTCAAGGATCTAACCCTTACCCCCTTTTTTCTACTGAAAACCGACAGCCCTATGGCCATGTGGGGAGTTTTTGTTTCAAATTTCATTACTACATACACTTGTATTCTCTCATTTTCAAAACACACACTTACTAGCTTTCAACTTTTCTCTCTTTTCTCTCTAAACTTTGTAAGTTACAAGACTTCTTTCTCTTCTTTTTCTCCCTAAAAACCGAACCCAAGAACACACATATCATCATCATCTCTTGTTCTTTGATTATTGTTTTGTTGTTTGTTGTTGTTATTACTTACTTACTAGTTGTTATTTATTATTTACTTACTTGTTTCAAGAATCAAACTTACTAGTTTCATTCTTCTTTTATCTTGTTTTTACAAGAACATTCAAGAACATAAACTTACTAGTTTATGTTCTACACTTAATGTATCAAAAGATTGTAAGTTCATAGTTGTTAAACTCATACTTGTAATTCATGTTAGTAAACTTTAAAGTTTACTTTCTTAAAGATCAAACTTTGGTTTGAATCTTTAAAGTATGAACAACAATGAACTAGTTACTTGTTTACTTAGTTTATGTCTTCATTTATGCACTTTAATTTCTTGTTTGTTGGTTGTTATTGGTCAAATGTTACTAGTTAACTTTGATCTCATTAATCTTGAACTAAAAGTTAACTTAAAAGTTCAAGAACATGTAAGTAAGTTTTCTTTAAATATAACTTTGTATACTTATGCTTGATCTAGACTTTTGAGTCTTGGATCTTCAAGATCAAACTAAGAACTATGTTCTACAACTTAAGATCTTGATTTCATAATTTCACTTTCAAGTTTGTATCTTATTATTAGTTTTAAAGTTCATGTATGTGTTAGATCTAAGACTTTGATGTAACTTTGGTTCATCAAAACACTTGCAACACTTAAGTGAGTTGTGCTTCATGTGTTAGACTTACACTAGGGTTATGATAGTCAAAACTTGGTGAAAATTATGCAAACACATCAACGAGTTGTACACTTGAAGCTATATACATCAAGGATGAGAACCGTGATAAGCATCGAGCACCAAGACCACCGGAACCCACTATTTTTCTATTTTCTGTCTTCTGCCTACTGTTTTCTGGGTTCTGTAACAGACCAATACACCTGGGCTACTGTAACCATGATTTTCAGATATATCTTTTCGAGTATATAATTTTTCATATAGGACTCGTCTTAATCCGAGTTACGGTTTAGGATTTATGGCCCTCCGATCGTCACTATGTCCTTTTAACGTTGTGCAGAAATTTCTGACCTACTCGCACTTAGACCGTCGCCACGGTCAAACAAAGACGAGTTTGCTTCTGTAAATTTTACCACACTTAAAGGACTCATATATGGAGCCATGGCCACTAGTCTTACCTTAATTCAGTAAGGGTAGAGGCCGTGGTGACTGATCGAAATCTGCCTTTGTTTTAAACTCTTTTCATGAACGAAACTTACTTTACACCTTTTGTTAAATGATGAATGATGATGACCCTTAAGACCTTATTTACATACTTTTAAACCTATTCGGATGATTTACTGACTTAGTACTATTTGATTTAGGTTGAGGACCCGTTTGGACAACCTTCATTACTTGCTTACTTTCCGAGTCATACTTTACCGCTACTTTATCATTGTGAGTTATAGCATTCCCTTTTTACTTTAACTTATTTTGGGAACTGAGAATACATGCGGATTTTATGTTTTACATACTAGGCACGAGTACTTAAACTTATATATGTGTGGGTTATACAACGGCATAAACATTCCCTTTAGCTCGGTAACGTTTAATCATTGGTTTTTGAACCGTGAACGCGAATCTTAGATATGGATCCATAGGGTTTAACATCCCCACTCGGGCTAGTAGCGCTAGCATTTAACGGGTGTTTAATACTTCGTAGACATATGCACTTGCCAAGTGTACTTTCAGGGGGTATAAACGTTAAGTTAGTTACCAAGTGCCAACGGTTAACATATACTTTATCACACTGTTTTGAAACGCTCTTTGTAGCACTGAAATCTCGTGGCCTACCTTACTTACTGTTATACTTAAACTATAGCTCACCAACCTTTGTGTTGACGTTTTTAAGCATGTTTTTCTCAGGTGCTTAAGGTTATTTGCTTCCGCTGTCGTGCTAGTCTTGCCGTAGACACCCGCTGCTCTAGTGTTATCACCGCATGAACTGTTTATCTTGCATTCAAACTTTAATACATTTGAAACTATGTTTTGTAACGACCTAAGGGTCACATACATTTATTCATGCTTGCTATTCGTAGAAGCATACTGTTGGTGTAAAACAATTGACGTCGGTTATGATGTCATCTTTTTATCATGAATGCAACTTCTTTTATTACAGCATGTAGTAATTAACCTTGTAATGATCCTGTTGTTGATGATTCATACACGATGGTTTTGTACGGGGCATCACATTTGGTATCAGAGCATTGGTTATAGGGAATTAGGTTGCATTAGTGAGTCTAAGACTGACCCGAGTAGGATTCACTAATAGGACTAATCTACACCTTGCTAGTTTACGTGTTTCTACTGAACTTACTGCATGCTGCTGCTTACTTTTACTGCTATATGCCGTATGCTACTACATGATTTCACTACTGTATGATATTACTTGCTTTCGATTGCATGCTACTTCTGTACGATACGTTATTATTGCCATGCTACTTATTGTTATACATGATTTAAACTGTTGGCCTAATACGTGCTTGCTTTATGACTTACTGACATGGAAAAATTTATTTTTCCTTGTTCAGATGTCGGATGTTCCACCTGCTATCGTTTTGGGCAGTTTAGACTCTTCAGCTACCCCACCTGCTGCTGCTACCGACACACCGATCGCGATACGCACCAGTGACCCCGGCGCTTCGTCTTTCGGAGCTAGTAGTAGTGCGCCGGCACCAGTGGCTACTATTGACAGACACATGGACCCTACGGAGATTCCAACTCCGTCTGCTCCCGGACCCTAGGAGCCACAGCCCCGCATCGGTGGTGTTGTGATTCCCGCAGAGTTTCGGGAAGGGCCATTCCGTAACCATATGCGCATGCCGTGCCGACGCGCTCCTAATGGATGTTTGGTGCCGATTCCGCCAGGCAGATACAGACAGATGATGGCCGCCCACGGACGGCCAGTTCAGCCACCCGTACAGCCACCACATGATTCGGACGACCCGTCATCCACTGATGCTTCATCCGACGACACCTCCTCAGACGACTCCAGTGATGATGAGGACCCTGCTGATATACCTATTCAGCCACCCTCCACCCCGCCGAAGAAGCGGTATCGCTTCAACGGTACCATCATTCCGGGGATCAACGGAGGATGAGCCTTCACTGACGCGTTTGGTCGACGTCGTAGGGTTACTGCTCGTAACAGCTTGTGCCGTACCCTGCTGACCCACAAGTGCGTAAAGCACCCCGTTACGTACTGACTATTTCTGGAGCCGGAACATCTGCACCCCGTTATGTAATGTCTGCACCACCGGCACCACCTGCTCCACCGGCACCACCTGCACCACCAGCACCACCTGCCCCACCATCTCCCACTGTCGAGGAATTGACAAGGGAGGTGGAGACCCTCCGAGCTCGAGTTGCTGAGCTAGAGGACCAGATGGCCCATGTTATGGACATCGTACACCCACCACCACCGTAGGACTTTTGTATTTAGATTTCATTATGTAATCTAGTTGTAGTTTTATGTTTCACTTATGTATTGTACGAACTTATTCAGATGTATGAAACTTATTATTATTAATGGAACTTTGCGTTATTTAATTCTTGCACGATGTTCTATTTACATTACTGTACGATGATTCTGTGGTATTTGTACCTAGATGCGTTATTTAATAACATGTGATGTTTTGATTCCTTGTTGGTTACTATATACTGTATTATTATATATTGAATGCTGGATTTTGACTTGAGTCAAAATTTTTGTTTAGAACACCATGGCTAACGGTCGATCCACACCTACTGCTGCTCAAATTGAAGAGATGATCAAGAACGTGTTGCCGCAGCCATTGCGGAAATGCAACCCCAAGCTCCACCGCCACCGCCACCACCACCGGTCATTCAACCCATTCGAAATGGGTGTACTTACAAGGAATTCCAGAGCTGTAAACCATATAACTTCAGCGGCACTGAGGGACCGGTTGGTCTCACCAGATGGTTCGAGAAACTTGAATCATTATTTCGAGTTAGCAACTGTTCGGAGGACAACAAAACCAAATTTGCTTCTTGCACGCTGTCTGACGGCGCGCTCACGTGGTGGAACACAATGGCACAGGCACAAGGCATTGATGAGGCGTATGCTACGCCATGAGAAGAATTTAAGTGTGCCATGATTGAGGAGTATTGTCCGAGAACCGAAATCCAAAAGATGGAAATGAAATTCATGCAGTTAAAGGCCGTTGGAAACGACCTTGATGGTTACAATAGGAGATTTTTGGAGTTAGCTCTTATGTGTCCGACAATGGTCACCCCAGAATTCAAGAGAATGGAAAGATACTTCTGGGGACTTCCTAAGAGCATTAAGGGAAATGTTACCTCGTCCAAGCCACCGAATGTTCCCGAAGCGATGCGCATGGCGCATACTTTAATGATTCAAATAACCATCGATGAATCGGAGAAAACTAAGTCTGAAGCGGGTACTAGTGAGAAGCGCAAATGGGATAACCACAACAACAATAACAGGGGAAGGAACTATGATCAAAACCGGCGAAACGACATGAGGGTTTCAGAGGGAACAACAACGGTGGAAACCCCAACCCCAACAACAACACCAACTCCAGCCCGAACTACAAGGGAACCTTACCACAATGCAAGAGGTGTTACAAACACCACACTGGGTATTGCGATGTTGTCTGCGAGAAGTGCTAACGGTCTGGGCATATCGTAAAGGACTACAAGGTCACCACTTTGAATGGAAAGCCGAACACCAACGGACCGAAGAAGTGCTACGAATGCGGGCAGATGGGCCATTTCAGAAATGCGTGCCCAAACAAGGGAAAAGACGGCGGACCACCCCGTGGTAGAGCTTTCAACGTTAATGCAAGGGACGCCCGAGAAAACCCCGACTTGGTGACAGGTATATTCGAAATCAACAACCTTTTAGCTTCTGTCATGTTTGATACTGGTGCTGATAGAAGTTATGTATGTAGACATTTTTGCGATAAGATTAATTGGTCATTAGTCCCTTTAAAAGAGAGTATACTTGTCGAGCTCTCCAATGGAAAACTTGAAAAGGTTGACCATATTAGTCGTGGAGCTATTATCAACATAGCTGGTGCAGATTTCGAAATTGACTTGATACCAATCAAACTGGGAAGTTTTGACGTGATCGTCGATATGGATTGGTTGAGCAAGATAAAGGCCGATATTATCTATGGAGATAAAGCACTTCGCATACCACAAGGAGATGGCGAACCACTGGTTATCTATGGAGAGAGATGTACCTCGAAGTTGAACCTCATTAGTTGCGTGAAAGCGCAAAAGATTATGAAGAAGGGACGTTTTGCTGTCCTAGCACATGTGAAAGCGGTAGAAACTGAGGTGAAGAGCGTGAACGACGTTCGAATTGTGAACGAATTTTCCGATGTCTTCCCTGAAGAATTGTGTAGCGACCCGACCAAATCATGTTTGACGGCGCAGTCTACTTAGGTCCCGTTACGTGGTCATAAGTCTTTAAGACAAAGTTTGACCAAAATATGTCGCCTTCATTTCAAAATAAAGATTGTTCCCAAAGTTTACAAGAATTGTTCAACCAATAGTTAAGTTACAACGTTATAATACGAATGAAATCTAGGCGACACGGTTTAAAGTAAAGTCAAAAGACGCTCCATGAAATGCACATATACTCGACATCCAATGCAAGTATCAAATAATGAGCGGAAGCATGTATCATGTATCGTTCAAGGACCTGAGAAAAACATAGAAATCTGTCAACGAAAACGTTGGTGAAATCATAGGTTTAAGTAAGTAAGTACAAGTGAACCACAAGATTTGCATCAATGAAATAATAGTAATACATTCCAAAAGTTTGTTTCACGAGCACCCAATTATCAAAGCTTAACATTCCTTCCATTGTATACCCCATCACTTAGTGCTAGAACAAACACTGATTCTCGAAAATATATTTCATCCGTAGACGGTAGCGAACCGTCAAAGATGAGGGTTGTCAACCCATATGGCCATATAACATAAGTTCTCGCTTACACCCGGCAAGTGTAACTAATGATAATCGAATTGAGGATTTTTGTTCTAAACTCGTATGTAGAATGTTTGTTTTCCCGTTCTTGTGTTCACTTAGTTCAAAAGAATCGTTTATGTTTTCTCATCCCAATATAAGTTCAAAAAGAGTAAAAGTGGGACTATGATCTCACCTTGAGTGCACGAGTAGTAAAGTACTTCACAAAATAACGTGTGCGAAGGATAGTGCTAGTCTTGACCTAAACAAATAGGTCGTATCAATAACGGTAAACACGATAGGTCAAAGATGTTCAATTAGTCCTATGGCTCGTTACGACTCGATTATTTAGCATGTGAAATCAAATTGTCAAGTTTCATGCAAGATACAAGTATATAAACAAGTTAGGAAGGTTGCAAAATCATTTGGTTAAGTTTGACAAAAAGTCAAACTTTGGTCGGTCAAAGTCAACGAAAAAGTCAACACGCTCGGGTCATGTCCCGAACTATTTTTCTGAGGTTTTTAATCATGTATGAGCATGTTAGAACAAGTTACATGTGAATCGGAGGTGCGTAGCATAGCAAACATTATTCAAAAATTGACCAAGTTGGACAGACCCAAATGGCGCGCCGCGCGGGTATATGGCGCGCCGCGCGGGTACCTGTGCAGAGAATTCTGGCAGTTTTTAAGTTTTATGCACGAACCTAACTTCAAACGATCACCATTTATGATCCGCAAACAATCAAGACAAGTATCTTATACCGTTGGGAAGGTAATTTGACGAGGAAAACAACTAAACACATTTCATCAATCAATCTACCTATTACAACAACCAAAACCGCATCTAATGCTTAACATTAACCGCATACAAGTTCATAAATGCAATTCAATGATTCGGGCAACCAATTTACATGAATGATATGCCGTTTCGAAGGTAATCAAGCATACAATCCAACTAAACACTTACCAATAATAATCCATGGCATTCAATGCATCAAAAGTCCATTTCAAGTTCATCAAACCCTAACCCAAATTCACCAAAATCAATAATCAAGTTCATGAAGTTTTCTAAGGCAATCTACACATCAAATTGAAGCTAGTGATGCTAGTAACACAATTAAAACATCAACTTTTAACATCTAACAACATATGATCATCCAAAATTCAAGAACAACACACCAAAATTCAAGTTCATGCTAGTTACACTAAAACAACGAGATCGAGCATATAAATCATATATTCATGTTAGACTTGAGCCATAGACACTAATTAACACTTTTATAAGTTAAAAACATCAAGAACACAAAATCTAGTGATTTTAGAAAGTTACCCAAATGAGATGAAGTTGGTACCAAAACGAAGAGGATGAAGAGAGGATCACGAATATGTAATTTATTTTGTTGTAAGCCTCCTAGATCGAATTTAGATGATGATTGAATGAATATGGTTTTGGGTGTGTGTGTTCTTGCTAGAGAGAAAGAGAGAGAGATGAAGATGAAATGAATGGGTGAAAGGGGTTTGACCCTTTGACCTAGTCAAGGGTTTGATCCCTTGTCAAGTTTAGTCCCTCAACTTTCGTTCGGGTGCGGGAATTACCTAAACAAGATAATTTAAAACGCGTATCAACGGGAGATGTTATAAACATATAACGGACTTTATATTAGTATAACGGAAAAGTAAATGGAAAAAGGCGGGATGTTACAAATTGCCTGGATTACCGCCACCGAGAGTAGTAGAGTTTCAGATTGACTTAGTGCCAGGAGCAGAACCTGTAGCTCGCTCACCTTATAGACTCGCACCTTCCGAGATGCAAGAATTACAAAGCCAACTACAAGAACTACTTGATCGAGTATTTATCCAACCAAGCTTCTCGTATTGGGGCGCACCTGTTCTGTTTGTGAAGAAGAAGGATGGATCCTTCCGTATGTGTATCGAATACCGTGAACTCAACAAATTGACTATCAAGAATCGGTATCCTCTTCCTAGAATTGATGATCTTTTTGATCAACTACAAGGATCGAGCGTTTACTCAAAGATCGATTTGCGATCCGGTTATCACCAGTTGAGGGTGAAGGAAAGTGACGTAATGAAAACCGTATTTAGAACTCGTTATGGTCATTATGAGTTTCTCGTGATGCCATTCGGATTAACCAATGCACCTGCCCTGTTCATGGACCTCATGAATCTTGTCTGCAAGCCGTACTTGGATAAGTTTGTTATCGTCTTCATAGATGATATCCTCATCTACTCTAAGAGCGAAGAAGAGCATGAGCAACACCTCCGACTAGTACTTGAACTCTTGAGACAGGAGAAACTTTACGCCAAATTCTCCAAGTGTGAATTTTGGTTGAAGGAAGTTCAGTTTCTAGGTCATGTTGTGAGCGACCAGGGTATCAAAGTTGATCCCGCCAAGATTGAATCCATCAGTAAGTGGGAGACCCCCACTACTCCGATGCATATTCGCCAATTTCTAGGTCTCGCCGGTTACTACTGAAGGTTCATTGAAGGATTTTCTCTGATTGCACGTCCTTTGACCGCGCTGACTCACAAGGGTAAGAAGTTCCTTTGGGAACCCGCACACAAATCAACATTTCACCTATGTTATCTCTTCCCGAAGGTAGTGACGACTTTGTTGTTTATTGCGATGCTTTGAAAAGTGGTTTTGGTTGTATACTGATGCAACGCTCAAAGGTTATCGCTTATTCCTCCTGACAACTGAAGATTCACGAGCGGAATTACACTACTCACGATCTTGAACTTGGAGCCCTTGTCTTTGCACTTAAATTATGGAGACACTATTTGTGTGGAACTATGAGTACTATTTTCACCGACACAAGAGCCTCCAGCACATCTTTGATCAGAAGTAACTGAATATGAGACAGCATCGATGGATCGAGACGCTCAACGACTACGATTGTGAACTTCGTTATCACCCTGGCAAGACCAATGTTGTAGCTGACGCTTTAAGCCGAAAAGAGAGGACGGCACCTCTTCATGTTAGGGCTCTGAATATCACCATCCATTCGAACCTCAACAGCCAGATCAGAGTAGCCCAAGATGAGGCTCTCAAGGAGGAGAACATATCTCACAAACATTTGAACATACTTATTTCTCGATTCGAGGTTAGTGAGTCTGGACTCCGATGTTATGCCGGAAGAATTTAGGTACCTTGTTATGGAGATCTACGGAACCTTATACTTGATGAAGCACACAAATCGAGATATTTGATTCATCCTGGAGCGGGCAAAATGTACCACGACCTTAAAGAACAGTATTGGTGGTCGAATCTTAAGAAAGACATTGCAACTTATGTTGGTAAGTGTTTGAATTGCTCGAAGGTTAAAGCCGAGCATCAGAGACCTTCTGGGTTACTTCAGCAACCGGAGATCCCACAATGGAAGTGGGAAAGGATCACAATGGATTTCATTACTAAGCTGCCGAAGACGGTGGGCGGATACGATACTATTTGGGTTATTGTTGACCGCCTTACCAAATCTGCACACTTTCTAGCGATGAAAGAAACAGATACAATGGAGAGACTTGCTCAATTATACATCATAGAGGTTGTATCTCATCATGGTGTACCTTTATCGATCATCTCGGATCGCGATCCCCGTTTTGCTTCTAGATTTTGGCGTTCTTTGCAAGAAGCCATGGGAACCCATCTCGACATGAGTACTGCTTATCACCCTCAGGCTGACGGGCAAAGTGAACGAACGATTCAGACCTTGGAGGACATGTTACGTGCATGTTTCATTGACTTTGGAAAAGCCTGGGAAAGGCATTTGCCATTAGCCGAATTCTCGTACAACAACAGTTATCACTCGAGCATTAATGCTGCACCTTTTGAAGCGTTGTATGGTCGCAAGTGCCGATCTCCTATTTGTTGGGCTGAAGTAGGCGAAAAGCAAATCACCGGACCCGAAGTAGTCCACGAAACGACGGAGAAGATTACTCAGATTCAAGCTAGACTTAAGACTGCCCGTGATCGCCAAAAGAGTTATGCCGATCTTAAACGTAAAGACTTTGAATTCAACGCTGGTGATCGTGTAATGTTGAAGGTTGCACCTTGGAAAGGTGTGATCCATTTTGGAAAATGTGGAATGTTAAACCCACGATACATTGGTCCTTTTGAAATTTTGGAACGTGTTGGACCCGTTGCTTACCGTTTGGATCTACCAGCACAATTGAGCTCAGTTCATCCTACCTTCCACGTGTCAAACTTGAAGAAGTGTCTTGCGGCACTGGAACTTATCATACCACTGGAAGAACTTACGATTGACGACAAACTCCACTTCGTGGAAGAGCCTGTTGAAATTATGGACCGTGAGGTCAAAACTTTGAAACGCAACAAGATTCCGATCGTCCGAGTATGATGGAATGCCAAACGAGGACCTGAGTTTACCTGAGAGCGAGAGAATCAAATGATGCGGAAGTATCCTCACCTTTTCCCGACTCCTCCATCTACCTCAGCTTAAATTTCGGGACAAAATTTTCTTTAACAGGTGGGTAATGTAACGACCCTAGATTTTCCAACATTTATTTATTAATAATAATTATTATTATTACGTGTGATTAAACAAATGTATGTTATTACATTTACATGTTGCCATGACTAAACGTACTTGACGTTAATTGCCCGAAACGTCTTTGTGACACACGAAACTTGCACGAATAATATTTTCAAGTATTATTTACATTCATGATTAATTTTATTAATCATTTTAATTAACTATGGTGATTAGTTAGTTACTTGGGCTTTATTTGGATTTATTTGTTAAAATACTTGAACTTGGGCTTGATTAATGTTATGGACTCTTGAACATGGGCTTATAAGCCCACCCTACCCATTTAATTGGATTAACTAGCCCACTAGGACATGTAAGTATCATTTTAAGATGTAACTAGTTAGTTATTCACAATTGGAATCTAGTTAACATATAATCCCCATGCATACACCTCCATTAACCACCTTTTATGACTTTACATGCAAGAACCTCAAGGATCTAACCCTTCCCCCCTTTTTTCTGCTGAAAACCGACGGCCCTATGGCCATGTGGGGAGTTTTTGTTTCAAATTTCATTACTACATACACTTGTATTCTCTCATTTTCAAAACACACACTTACTAGCTTTCAACTTTTTTCTCTTTTCTCTCTAAACTTTGTAAGTTACAAGACTTCTTTCTCTTCTTTTTCTCCCTAAAAACCGAACCCAAGAACGCACATATCATCATCATCTCTTGTTCTTTGATTATTGTTTTGTTGTTTGTTGTTGTTATTACTTACTTACTAGTTGTTATTTATTATTTACTTACTAGTTTCCAGAATCAAACTTACTAGTTTCATTCTTCTTTTATCTTGTTTTTACAAGAACATTCAAGAACATAAACTTACTAGTTTATGTTCTACACTTAATGTATCAAAAGATTGTAAGTTCATAGCTGTTAAACTCATACTTGTAATTCATGTTAGTAAACTTTAAAGTTTACTTTCTTAAAGATCAAACTTTGGTTTGAATCTTTAAAGTATGAACAACAATGAACTAGTTACTTGTTTACTTAGTTTATGTCTTCATTTATGCATTTTAATTTCTTGTTTGTTGGTTGTTATTGGTCAAATGTTACTAGTTAACTTTGATCTCATTAATCTTGAACTAAAAGTTAACTTAAAAGTTCAAGAACATGTAAGTAAGTTTTCTTTAAATATAACTTTGTATACTTATGCTTGATATAGAGTTTTGAGTCTTGGATCTTCAAGATCAAACTAAAAACTATGTTCTACAACTTAAGTTCTTGATTTCATAAGTTCACTTTCAAGTTTGTAACTTATTATTAATTTTAAAGTTCATGTATGTGTTAGATCTAAGACTTTGATGTAACTTTGGTTCATCAAAACACTTGCAACACTTAAGTGAGTTGTGCTTCATGTCTTAGACTTACACTATGGTTATGATGGTCAAACCTTGGTGAAAATGATGCAAACATATCAACGAGTTGTACACTTGAAGCTATATACATCAAGGATGAGAACTGTGATAAGCATCGAGCACCAAGACCACCGGAACCCACTATTTTTCTGTTTTCTGTCTTCTGCCTACTGTTTTCTGGGTTCTGTAACAGACTAGTACACCTGGGCTACTGTAACCTTGATTTTCAGATAGATCTTTTCAAGCAGATAATTTTTCATATAGGACTCGTCTTAATCCGAGTTACGGTTTAGGATTTATGGCCCTCCGATCGTCACTATGTCCTTTTAACGTTGTGCAGAAATTTCTGACCTACTCGCACTTAGACCATCACCACAGTCAAACGAAGACAAGTTTGCTTATGTAAATTTTATCACACTTAAAGGACTCATATACGGAGCCATGGCCACTGGTCTCACCTTAATTCAGTAAGGGTAGAGGCCGTGGTGACTGATCGAAGTCAGCCTTTATTTTAAACTCTTTTTATGAACGAAACTTACTTTACACCTTTTGTTAAATGATGAATGATGATGACCCTTAAGACCTTATTTACATACTTTTAAACCTATTCGGATGATTTACTGACTTAGTACTATTTGACTTAGGTTGAGGACCCATTTGGACAACCTTCATTACTTGCTTACTTTCCGAGTCATACTTTACCGCTACTTTATCATTGTGAGTTATAGCATTCCCTTTTTACTTTAACTTATTTTGGGAACTGAGAATACATGCGGATTTTATGTTTTACATACTAGGCACGAGTACTTAAACTTATATAAGTGTGGGTTATACAACGGCATAAACATTCCCTTTAGCTCGGTAACGTTTAATCATTGGTTTTTGAACCGTGAACGCGAATCTTAGATATGGATCCATAGGGTTTGACATCCCCACTCGGGCTAGTAGCGCTAGCATTTAACGGGTATTTAATACTTTGTAGACATACGCACTTTCCAAGTGTACTTTCAGGGGGTATAAACGTTAAGTTAGTTACCAAGTGCCCACGGTTAACATATACTTTATCACACTGTTTTAAAACACTCTTTGTAGCACTGAAATCTCGTGGCCTACCTTACTTACTGTTATACTTAAACTATAGCTTACCAACCTTTGTGTTGACGTTTTTAAGCATGTTTTTCTCAGGTGCTTAAGGTTATTTGCTTCCGCTGTCGTGCTAGTCTTGCCGTAGACACCCGCTGCTCTAGTGTTAGCACCGCATGAACTGTTTATCTTGCATTCAAACTTTAATACATTTGAAACTATGTTTTGTAATGACCTAAGGGTCACATACATTTATTCATGCTTGCTATTCGTAGAAGCATACTGTTGGTGTAAAACAATTGACGTCGGTTATGACATCATCTTTTTTATCATGAATGCATATTCTTTTATTACAGTATGTAGTACTTAACCTTGTAATGATCCTGTTGTTGATGATTCATACACGATGGTTTTGTACGGGGCATCACACTTTGAGTCCATATTTATTTTTCTTTTGATCATGGAATGTTTGCATTCGTGTTTAAAAGAGAAAGTGGAATCGGGTGGGATTACGGGCACATTGATAGGCAGTTCAGGTGCTAAAGTCTCGTATCTATTTGATGCGGATGATGCGGTGATTTTGTCGGATTGGAAGAGAGTTTGTTAAAAAAATTTACAAATGTTGAATGGTTTTCAATGATTCTCGGGTTTAAAAAGTAACGTTGCTAAGGCATACTTGTAACACCACTTTTTTAAAAAAAAAAACAGCGGAAGATTGAATTTACATAAATACCTTAGTTAATTACAAACATGATTATCACAAATCATTAGTTAATCACTTCATTACAAACCACATGTGTTACGTTAAACGACTAGTTACATAATTACAAAAGTTAAGATATATCAGAGGTCGTCTAATCAAACATATCTTCAAACACGACCAATCCCATTCCAAAACCCGCTAAGATCCAAAACCTGCAAGGAAGGAGGTGAGCGATTAGCACGAAGCTAAGTGAATGAGACTACCTAACAATTCTAGCATACAGTACTAACTTGTACTACAAAAACCAGCAACAACATACAATAACAAGCAACTATGCTCCAACTAGAGGATCGACGGCTTCTACGGGCACACGACCCTAGCTGATCAGGCTAGTTGAAAGGACCCGTTCATATACATTATAAACGATTCACAATAGTGGTTACATCGCGAGGTACTTGACCTCTATATGATACATTTTACAAACATTGCATTCGTTTTTTTAAAAGACAAACTTCCATTACATCGAAAGTTGACAGATATGCATATCCTTTCATAATATATCCAAACTATGAATGACTTAATATTGATCTTGATGAACTCAATGACTCGAATGCAACGTCTTTTGAAATATGTCATAAATGAATCCAAGTAATATCTCTAAAATGAGCAAATGCACAGCGGAAGATTTCTTTAATACCTGAGAATAAACATGCTTTAAAGTGTCAACCAAAAGGTTGGTGAGTTCATTAGTTTATCATAAATAATCATTCCCAATAGTATAATAGACCACAAGATACTCATATTTAGAAAACAATCTGTGCAGGTCTACTCCTGCTGTAAAATCATTCATATGAAGAACACCGGAACCTTTCAAAACAACTCACTAACGGTAGCTAATGCGTGCGTGCAATGAAAAATCATCTCACCGTGGTAGTTAATACAATATAATTTTACATCGGGAGCTAATGCGTGCGTGCAATGCAAAATTATCTCTCCGAGGGTAGCTAAAACAGTAGCTAGTGCGTGCGTGCAATGCAAAATCATCTAACCATTACTAACTACAAAATCGAATACAATACAATACAATACATCGGGAGCTAATGCGTGTGTGCAATGCAAAATCATCTCGCCGATGGTAGATAAAATGGGAGCTAATGCGTGCGTGCAATGACAAAATCATCTCTCCATTACTAACTACAAAATGGAACCATTTCGGGAGCTAATGCGTGCCTGCAACGACAAAATCATCTCACCGATGGTCGATAATACAATCTTTATAGAAATCGAACCTCTGAATCCAAATAATTCTATCATAGAATGTAGTTTTGAATATTTGTGTCTATTTCGTCAAACGTTTATAAAAGCAGTTCATGTATTCTCAGTTCAAAAATATATCTCAAAGCATTTAGTAAAACAGTTATAAAAATAGCACATGTATTCTCAGTCCCAAAAATGTAAAGAGTAAAAGGGAGCAAATGAACTCACAAAACGATATTTTGTAGTAAAAATATGCGTACGACGGAAACTGAACAATGCAGCGTTGGCCTCAGATTCACGAACCTATATCATTCATATATATATTAACACATATAATGGTAATCGAACAAATTTATGTATTATTAGTGAATTAATTGTTATTTTAATTATGTGTTTCATTAATGACCTAATTAATTACATTTATTAATATTTATTATAAAAATAAAATATTAATATAGTTATGTTATATGTAGTACATATGGTTTTATATATCTAATATTTATTTGATAAAATAATATTGATAATAATAAATAAAAAGTGGTTTCATCCTATAATAACAATAATAGTTATAATAATAAAAATGATAATTTTTATAAATATGATACTTTTAATAATAATACTACTAATAATAATAACTATAAAAATAATAATTTTTACTGTTAACGGTAGTTATGATAATAATTTTAATGATAGTACAATAATAATGATACCTATGATAATATTAATAGTAATACTTATAATAATAATAATCTGATAAATTTAATGATATTACTAATTCTAACAATAATGATAATAATATTAATTGTATAATAATAATTACATTAATCAATAATAACAATAATAATAATAACTGATGTGTGCGAGGTGTAGTACGAAATACTATTATTTTTATTACGAAATACGATACAATTTACACAAGTTTTATTTATTTGTATAGATGGGATATACTTAAACCTTGCTACAACACTTATAGGTAGTGTACCTAATCGTAGAGTAGTTTAGTTTTTAGTAAGTCCGGTTCGTTCCACAGGGAGCTAGCTGAGTTTAACGCTATATTTTTAACAACTATATTTATATAAAATATATATAGTTATATATAGTAATATTATTATAAAAGGAGTTTTTTACCGTTTAGTGAACGGTTTGTCAATTTTAAATAAAGCGTAAAGATAAATGACGATAATATAAATAACAGAATTTAAATTGCGATAAAGTAAATTGCCGTAATTAAAATGACAGTAAATAAAGGTACGATGAAATATGAAATAAAAGTATTATGCTTATTTAAACTTCCGTAATCATGATGTTTGACGTTTTGATCTTAATTTATTACTCTGGGTTAATTGTCCTTTGTCCTGGCTTATTTGAAACCTATCTGGTTTTTGTCCATAATAGTTCATCAGTCATAATTATAAAATGCTCGTCAAATTAACCTTATTCCCGAAGTCAAATATTCCAACTAATTAGGGATTCGAACTGTAACAAGGTTTTAATACTTTGTTTAATGATTACACCAGGTTATCGACTACGTATAATCCAAGGTTTTAATACTCTGTTAACAATTACCCCAATTACCTTTGTATGTAATCCACCCCTGTTATAATTAGTCCATGATACATTAATTTATTTACTTGGCCATAATGAATAATCAATTACCCAATCCAATTGATTAATTAAATGATCGTAAAAGATGTCGTATAAACGTCACTAAATAGGACAGGCATAATCATTTAATAATTATTAGATTAACTAATTTGAAGATAGGTTCGACAGATTCTAATGAGTTGTCATTCAATTAGACAATACCCCCCATCTATTAATAGTCCAATGTTCACAAGTATCGGTCTTTTGTTCAAACCCAAATTATGGTACAAAATCCAATAACCCCGTCTTAATATTTAGTCTAACATCACAATTACTTCGGCTCAATAAGCATAATAATAACTTAGTTACGAGATATTAATTTAAAAAGGAAGAACATAGCTTACAGTGATTATTAATAGCGTAGCGTTACACGGACAGAGTTTCGACTTTAAAACCCGTAAAACATATCTTACAATAACCCAACTAAACCATAACTTAATTATTAAAATTAACTTAAATTAAAATTATAATATAAATATATATTACATAGAGAGAAAGAAAGAAAATTGAGGTGTAAATAATTCGGCACAAAACATTGCTATTTATAGGACTTGGCCATTAATTTGGGCTCATGCGATCGCATGGCTTTGATGCCTTATTCCCATGCGATCGCATGGATAGGCTGTCAAGGTTCAATCATCAATTTAAAACGTGGGCTGCTCGATTTATTTAATATATAAAATATATTACATATAATTTTATATAATTATATATATTATATTATATTCTTGTGCATAGTTGACTTGTAATTTTAGCTCCGTTATCTCGTACGTTTACGCCCAGTTTATGTTTCGGTTCCGGATTTTCGAACGTTCTTTTGTACATTTAGATATCTTGTACTTTGCATTTCGCGACTTGTAATTTTCACAAAAAATTATTTTCCTTAACTCCCAAAATCCGCACAAGTCTTTAACTCACTTTTAGTGGCACTTTTGAGTGCACTATAGCTTTAGTGGCACTTTTTCAGCTTTAGTGACACTTTTTCTTCAAATCTTTAATCTTCGTGCTTTGTCTTCACATTTATTTATTTAAACGATTACAACTTAAAAATAGAACAATTACAACTAAAAACTTTACATATTGGGATGATTTTGCAACTAAATATATGTTCGTTTGAAGCACTATCAAATATCCCCACACTTGAGTGTTGCTTGTCCTCGAGCAATACAAAACTTGAAATAAAATCACACTTCACTCGAATCACTTTTTTATTCTCACACTTTATACATCAGTGATTTTGATACAGCGGTATGAACAATGATAGTAACGATGTGGTTTACAGTCCCACATGACTATGAAAATTTAGATCCTTAAGGAAATTGGATCTTTATGAAAACATTTGATCTTTTGAAAATTCATTCTAGCTTTTACCTGAGATAAGTTTTTCAGAATAACCCTTCACCGGTGTTTGCAAAATATTTTTATGAGTTTCAGATTTGAAAATTTTAGCTCAAAACTTATGGTTTTGTGTCACCCACTTGCTAACCTTGTATTAGGAAAGCATACGTCCAGTTTACTTGCTCCGTATATTACCTTTCGGTAAACTACCGTCCGATTGTAAAGGAAAGAGATGAACAAGCAACTGTTAGGGCAATGTCTAATGACATGCAGATGTTCATGGTCCACAACGTGTCGGATGCAATTACTATCCTTTGTAGGAGCAATAGTAAAGATCACCCTATAATTTTTCGATCTGGCACAAGGTCCTATCTTCGACCATGCTATGCAACCACCGTTCTTATGGTTGATACCCGATTTGGTTCAGGTGACCTAATGAATTCTGATGAATTCTTAGGATTTTACATTCAATGGTAATGAACGTATTGAAAATAGGTTTTCATAAAACAAATCGGTTTTAATTTTGATCAAAATATTTTCTCGTTCAAGTTCGAGTTTAGATATCATCGAATTCCATGAGTTTGAATTCTCAATCTTTAAGGTCAATCTCAAGGATTGAGTAATATCAGTCTTAAAAGCTGATTTTTGATCTTTAAGGAGATTATCATTTCTGGGAGTCTGATTCATTAGTCTTATCAAGCTAATTTGCACGGCGCCCTCCCTATTTTACGAGACAGATCCTCTCATGGTTAGGATAAGTCTGACCACTTGGCGACCCTATTTGATGCTGAGGTCCGTGGATTTCCTGCTGATTTTAGAGATGACTTTTCTAGATTTTTCGTCAACCTACAGCTGGTCTGGACGACAACTTCCTGACCTAAATCAAGAAGCGAATGTCTTTTCCAGAAGACTTTACTTTCTTTTAATGATGGAATTGATTCATCGTGTAGATCCATCTTTTCTTTCAAATGTATTACAATAAACCGGGTAAAACTGATTAGTTTAGTCCAAAGAAAAAGTACCTGCAATAATCTTGTACAAAATATGTGATATCTGTTTTAAAGAACTTGGTGCATTCTTCCCACACTTAGCTTTTATTTTATTTCTTTCTTTGCCTTTTTATTCTCCTTTATTCCATTTTAAATGAATTCAAGCGTTTTGGATTGTTTCTCAATTTATGTGCTTTCCGAGGTAACAATAATTTCGGTATTATCACCTAGTTTTATCGTTCATAAATATATATAAACATGATTTTGAGTTCATTTAATTGAAAATACTTCAAATTTTCACAAAATTTGGCAATTAAACCAAGTGTAAATCCGAGAGAATTTATAACCCTTCCCCACACTTGAGATCCTGCAATGCCCTCATTTGCATGAAATCAGACTATAATTATAAATTCATGAGGGTGATTAGTATAGAAAAGTGATTGAAAATACCCTGTTTGTAATTACTAAGCTCGTCGAATGATAGATGGCGCGCCTCATCGTTCATTCCTTTTATTGTAATTTCACATATGTTTTGCGTCTTATCGTCAAAATTGGTAGTTTTTGCTGAACTTAATGCCAGTCTTTGAAAGTGCGCTGTTTTACCCTGTTTTACATAAGATAAACAACAAACATATATATATATATATATATATATATATATATATATATATATATATATATATATATATATATATATATATATATATATATATATATATATATATATATATATATATTTATAAAATCTTTATTTATTAAAACAATTTAAAGGAATAATTTTTTAAAATTTTGTTTCCTTTTACTTTATGTAGAGGTAGTTTCGGTACGTTTACCTAGTTCATCCCTCGACAAAATTTAAAAATTGTCGTTTTAAAGCGATTGTTTTAAAAACAAAGATTTTTGGGTTTTTTTAATTTTTTTTAGCATACTTTAGATCAGTAATATTAAAAATAATGATAACAAAATTTTTTGCCCCGTCTTTAGGTAAAGCAATTTCGATTCTATGATCTAGTCTTTAACTCACGACGAATTTTAGAAATTATTTTTTAAACTTAATGAAATAAAGCAATTTTTTTTTTAAATTCACACAAAACATAAATTTAAAAAGCGTATTAATTTCATACAAAACCTACAAAACAAAAAAAAAATCAGAATGGGGGGAGAAAACTAGTTCTTTAGTGTCTGCTAATGGAAAAGACCAATCGGATTCCATTCTCAGAACTACACGAGAATAGAACAACTAACTCTAGACAACATTTTATTTTTAGAATATCTGAATCTCCCCACACTTAGGTAGCTGTGGTGTCAAAATTGTGATTAACTTCATCGTCAATTTCTCTTGGACCATAATCAACTTGCATATCTGTGACTTTTGCTTTAAGCCATTGGTCGGATTCCTGTGTAATATCCACAAATTCAACTATTTTCGCCTTTTCTTTAGGCGATAGATTGGATATTAAACGGTTACATAACTTAAAGTTCCTCTTGGTTCTAGCATCGCGCATCCATTTAATAAGTTTATTCATTGAACTATTAATAATGGGGTCATTTAATTTCGTATCAACAACGAGGTTCTTTGTTATCAGGTCATCATTAAGTGTTACTTCATCTTCCCCACACTTAGGCGTTTTATTATTGTTAAGCACTACCATTGGAGTGGGTAAAATAATATGGTTCTTATCGATCGTTTTTATTGGTTCAACGGTTTTGGTTGGTGGAGATTTAGACTTTTGAATCACAAAGGTGACCGATTTGTCACCATCACTAAGTGTCATTCTACCCTTTCTTACATCAAATAACGCCCCGGTGGACGCTAAGAATGGTCGACCTAAAATTAGAGGAATGTTTGAGTCCTCTTCTATGTCAATAACAACAATTTTGACTAGAAAGGTTAAATTACCCACTTGAACGGGTAGGTTGTCAGCAATTCCAACTGGGTGCTTAATGGTTTGATCAAGGAGTCGAACACTCATTTTCGTTGGACTTAGCTCACCTACTCCTAATCTCTTATATAATGAAAGAGGCATAACACTCACACTTGCACCTAAATCTGCCAGTGCATCATACATGACACAATCACTAAGTAGACAAGGAACAATAAATTCACCCGGATCACCTAACTTGGGTGGAAGTTTCGGTGAAACTGTCTTCACCGGGTTTACTTTTACGGTTTTTGTTTCTTGCACTTTTTTATTCTTCTTCTTCCTTCCAGAGGTATCACAAATTTTATTACCTATTACTTGCTCATACTCAACTCCTTTTCTTGAAAACGGGATGGGTGGTCTGTATGGTGCCACCACTGGCTTTACATACTCGGGTGGTGCTGGTGTTGTAACTTCTTCATTGTTACTCACATCTAAAACCTTCCCATCTTCTGGTGCTGGTTTTTCAGAATTTGTTGACACCATGTTAACATTCTCATTCCGAGGATTTACTTCAGTATTACTCGGTAGCTTTCCTTGTTCCCTCTCACTCATCATGCTAGCAAGAGTACCTACGTGTTTTTCTAGATTCAAAATGAAAGCTTGTTGAGTTCTTAATGACTGATCAAACCTCTCATTCATTTGGGTTTGAGATGTAATAAATTGTGTTTGAGATTCCATTAGCTTTGCCATCATTTCTTCCATATTTGGCTTTTTCTCTTCGGTTTGTTATGGTAGTTTATACAAGCTAGGTCTTTATTGATTGAAAGTGTTGTTTTGAGTTGGTTGGTTATTCTGACCTTGTTGGTTATACGAGTTATTGTTGGGTCCATTTAGATTGTAAAGAATGTTTTGATTTCGATTAAAGTTTGGCCTTGGTGGTTGATAATTATTTTAATAATTATTTCCCGGCCTTTGGTTCATGTAGGAAACATTCTCTCGTTGTTCCTTCGTTTGCTTAATGTGACAATCTTTCGTTAAGTGTGGTCCACCGGATTGCTCACAACTGATTCGTATTGCGTGAATATCTTTACTCACCTTTTCCATTCGTCACTCGAAAGCATCTATTTTTGCAGAAACGGAATCAAATTCATGGCAAGAATCGGCTCTAGCCGCTTTAGATAAACGAAATATATCTTTTTTTCTGATGCCACTCATGCGAGTGGGAGGCTGTGTTATCAATGATTTTGTGAGCTTCGATTGCGGTTTTCTTCATAATGGAACCACCAGCTGCTGTGTCGATGTCTTTTCGTGTAGAAAAGTCGACACCTTGGTAGAATATTTGTACTATTTGATAAGTGTCTAAACCGTGCTGAGGACATCCTCTCAACAACTTTCCGAATCTTGTCCACGGCTCATATAATGTTTCATTTGGCTTTTGCGCGAACGTAACAATTTCTCCTTGAAGTCTTACGGCTTTAGATGCCGGAAAGAATCTTTTAAGAAATTTCTCAACTAAAACATCCCATGTGTCAATCGCTCCTTCAGGTAACGATTCTAACTAATCTTTGGCTTCTCCCTTTAAAGTCCAGGGAAACAACATGAGATAGATTTGTTCATCCTCAACTTCTATGATTTTGAATAGAGTACAGATCCTATTAAAGGTTCGAAGATATTCGTTTAAATCTTCTTTTGGCGTACCACTATATTGGCATTGATTAGTTACCATGTGTAGGATTTGTCATTTGATTTCATAATCTGGCGCATTAATGTCTGGTCGAATAATGGTGTGACCTTGGCCAGTGTGTGTGGCTCTCATTCGGTCTTCCATACTTTGAGGTTCCGTAACTTTCATAATTGAATTTGTTGAATACGAATCACTAGAGGATTCTGATTTAACAGTTTGTGGTTCAGGAGGAATAATTAGTGGTTCAGGATCTTGGAATTGTCCTTGAATATCCTCCAGGTTCTCAATTGAGAAGTCGGGTTCAAAAAATGAATTGTCGGAAATTTGAGTTGGAGTACTTGTTCGACTAGATGATGATTCTAAAGAAAAATCAACGGCGATAATATTGGCTAGATTTCTTGATCGGGTTACAGGTGGTGAACGTATGAAAGGTGGTGAACGTTTTACTCGGTGCATTCACTGAATATCCTATTAGTTATAAATATAAAAATTATATAAGTTATCAAATTAATAGACTTTTCTGATTTTGCCCACGTTTCGAATAGCTAATAGATGCAGCAGGTAGCCAGGACCCTTTAAATCAGAAGGCCACAACTCGCCACTAACAAATCCAACTATTACTACGAACCAGAAAATTTGGATGTCTATCAATTTAATTTCTTAAAATAATTTTTCGTCGAGATTTAAAGAAGATATATAAAATTCTATGTCCTAAAAACTAGAGCGTAGAAATGAGAAAGAAAAAGAAATGCTTCGAAAAACGTCGAAAAATAAAAATAAGAAAGAAAAACGTCGAAACTTAAAAGCCTAAAAACTAAAAATTAAAACTTGCATCTAAAGGTATTAAAGCTTAAAAGGAATTCTAAACGGAAAACGACAATTACTTAATTAGGCACTAAAATCTATTTAAAACTAAAGCGATAAGCGACGTCGTAAAATTCTAAAGCGCCTAAATCTTAATCTAAAGAAAAAGCTCTTAAGGAATTTTACGGCAAAGTCTAAAAATCTAGATATATAAAATAACTACGGCAAAAACTAAGTTAAAACTAATTATGAACGAAAAATATAAAGACTACGAATAATAAAAAGATACAAATTATAAAAGGATATAATCTAAAAATAAAATTTTATATAAAAATATTAATTTATTAATATTTTTATAAAAATATTAATCTATACAATTAATAATAATAATTAAACTTAAAATTACAATTTAAATATAAAAACTAGAATTAAAAACTAATTAATATACTTAAACCCTAAATAATAATAATAATTAAATCTTATCCCTAAATAATATAATTAAATATACTTAAACCCTAATCCATATTAATTACGCGTACGAGGTATGTGGCCTGTCAGACTAACTCATGCGATCGCATGAGTTTTGTTTGTCTGAGCCATGTGGTCGCATGGTGTGCAGACTCAAAAAGGTTGCAGGCCCAAATTTTGCAGGTTCAGCGTATATTTTTTTTTTATTTTTTTTACTTTTTACTTTATAATCTTTACAAAATTAATATAAGTAATATTTATTAAAATAAACTTATATTTTTAAGAACTAAAAAAAAATACTTTTATACTTTATATATAAAAAATATATATTTTCTTTTTACTTGAACACTTAAATAGATATATATATATATATATATATATATATATATATATATATATATATATATATATATATATATATATATATATATATATATATATATATTTTTGTATTTTTATGTTTAAAACTTCTTATATTTTTACAAAAATAGATTAAAAATAAATATACTTTTTTTATATAGCGTTTCGCTTCGGCGTGATGTCCCCGGCAGCGGCGCCAAAAACTTGATGTGTGCGAGGTGTAGTACGAATACTATTATTTTTATTACGAAATACGATACAATTTACACAAGTTTTATTTATTTATATAGATGGGATATACTTAAACCTTGCTACAACACTTATAGGCAGTGTACCTAATCGTGGAGTAGTGTAGTTTTTAGTAAGTCCGGTTCGTTCCACAGGGAGCTAGCTAAGTTTAACTCTATATTTTTAATAACTATATTTATATAAAATATATATAATTATATATAGTAATATTATTATAAAAGGGGGTTTTTACCGTTTAATGACCGGTTTGTCGATTTTAAATAAAGCGTAAAGATAAATGACGATAATATAAATGACAGAATTTAAATTGCGATAAAGTAAATTGCAGTAATTAAAATGACAGTAAATAAAGGTACGGTGAAATATGAAATAAAAGTATTATGCTTATTTAAACTTCTGTAATCATGATGTTTGACGTTTTGATTTTAATTTATTACTCTGGGTTAATTGTCCTTTGTCCTGGCTTATTTGAAACCTATCTGGTTTTTGTCCATAATAGTTCATCGTTCATAATTACAAAATGCTCGTCAAATTAACCTTATTCCCGAAGTCAAATATTCCAACTAATTAGGGATTCGAACTGTAACAAGGTTTTAATACTTTGTTTAATGATTACACCAGGTTATCGACTGCGTATAATCCAAGGTTTTAATACTTTGTTAATAATTACACCTATTACCCTTGTATGTAATCCACCCCTGTTATAATTAGTCCATGATACATTAATTTATTCACTTGGCCATAATGAATAATCAATTACCCAATCCAATTGATTAATTAAATGATCGTAAAAGATGTCATATAAACGTTACTAAATAGGACATGCATAATCATTTAATAATTATTAGATTAACTAATTTGAAGATAGGTTCGACAAATTCCAATGAGTCGTCATTCAATTAGACAATACCCCCCATCTATTAATAGTCCATAGTCCAATGTTCACAAGTATCGGTCTTTTGTTCAAACCCAAATTATGGTACAAAATCCAATAACCCCGTCTTAATATTTAGTCTAACATCACGATTACTTCGGCTCAAATAAGCATAATAATAACTTAGTTACGAGACATTAATTAAAAAAGGAAGAACATAGCTTACAGTGATTATTAATAGCGTAGCGTTACACGGACAGAGTTTCGACTTTAAAACCCGTAAAACATATCTTACAATAACCCAACTAAACCATAACTAAATTATTAAAATTAACTTAAATTAAAATTATAATATAAATATATATTACATAGAGAGAAAGAAAGAAAATTGAGGTGTAAATAATTCGACACAAAACATGGCTATTTATAGGACTTGAAATTTGGGCTCATGCGATCGCATGGCTTTGATGCCTTATTCCCATGCGATCGCATGGACAGGCTGTCAAGGTTCAATCATCAATTTAAACGTGGGCTGCTCGATTTATTTAATATATAATATAATATATATATTTTAGATAATTATATATATATATATATATATATATATATATATATATATATATATATATATATATATATATATATATATATATATATATATTATATTATATTCTTGTGCATAGTTGACTTGTAATTTTAGCTCCGTTGTCTGGTACGTTTACGCCCAATTTATGTCTCGGTTTCGGATTTTCGAACGTCCTTTTGTACATTTAGATATCTTGTACTTTGCATTTCGCGACTTGTAATTTGCACAAAAAATTATTTTCCTTAACTCCCAAAATCCGCGCAAGTATTTAACTCACTTCTAGTGGCACTTTTGAGTGCACTATGGCCTTAGTGGCACTTTTTCAGCTTTAGTGGCACTTTTTCTTCAATTCTTTAATCTTCGTGCTTTGTCTTCACATTTATTTATTTAAACGATTACAACTTAAAAATAGAACAATTACAACTAAAAACTTTACATATTGGGATGATATTGCGACTAAATATATGTTCGTTTGGAGCACTATCAATAACAACAATAATAATAATCATAGTAATAACAATAATAATAATAATAATAATAATAATAATAATAATAATAATAATAATAATAATAAAAGAAATAATAAGGCTACCTTTAAAAGAACAATCCCTTAAAAAAAATGCCATAGCCCGGGCTCGAACCCTCGACCACTCGCTTAACCCAAAACACCCTAAACCATCCTTCCGCCTGTTTCTTTTCTGATTAAACTACCCCGTATTTAAATATAACCGGTATCTATTGTTCTTTATCTTCTTCATAATCAAACTGACGAAAAATTCTTAACAAATCATAACAACAATTCTTTCAACTGTTTTAGAGTTTGAAAATGAACCAGAAACAATTTATGATGATTGAAATTATTAGAAAAGAAAAGAAAGAAAGCAGTAGCAGTAACATGAACTCGTTAAAACCAAACGATGAACTCAAACATCAATTTGAAAATCTAGACCGTTTTAGATGGTGCTCTCAACATGAAATAGTTTCTAATTAGTTCCTAGAATCTTTATGAAGCATCAATTTAACTGGAAACATTACAATGATTACGAATTTTACAATGAACCAAACAGTTGACTTTTTCAAATTAAAGTTTGACTCTAAAATTCAGATTTGTTAGGAAAAATTGGAAGTTGAAACTTCACAGGAAGTTTGTTTAGATGATTCCTAACAAGATTTCATTATTACATTTTAAAAATACATTTGAAATCGTGCTTTTGTAAAAATGAAAGCAAGAACAGGGGACGGCTGTGTTCTTGCCCTTTTTCTATTTAAAATTCAATAAAATAAAATAGCTGAGAGTGATATTGATAAGGAGGATGTGCGAATGATTGAATGTGATCATAATTCTGAGTTGTTCATTTGTTTTATAGCAAATTGGAGTCGACAAGGAATTTTAGGAGCAGACGTTTTTAAAAAAAAAATATCTCCCCAGATAATGAAATCTAACAGAATTGTACTAATTTATGGATTAATTTCAATAATCAGATATAGAGAGTACAAATCAATTACAGTTTGAAAGGGATGTAACACAGAATTTGATTCTAATATCGTACGTTTAATTTTATTAATATTAATAATTAATAATTATATTAATAATAATAATAATTATAATAATAATAATAATTTAAATAATAATAATATTAATAATCAAAATAATGCTAATAACAAGAATGATATCAATATTAATGTTATTAAATAATAAAATTGATAATTTTAGCTATAATAATAACCAATAATTTATTTAAATCATAATTTTAATAAAGTTATTAAAAATTTTATTTTTATAAGATTAATAATAAATGTTGATTTTTAATAATCATAATAATATCGTTAAAGATAATATTAATAATAATGATAATATGTTAATATTATTAATAACAATAATGATAAAAATAATAATACTAATAATAACATATTACATGTATCAAATTCGATATTAATGTTAATATTAATAATGAAAGTAATAATAATATTCCTATACCACTATATTGTAACTTGTATTTAATATCATGCATTATGTAATAACTATATATATTATATATATTGAATATTTAATATTTATACATTATATATATATATTATAATATACACATAATAATAATTATGTATAGAAACCATGTATATATATTACATATATCAACCTACCATTGTTAATATATATTTATTCGTTATTAAGTTCGTTGAGAAAATAAAACTAGAATTTCTAAATACTGTGTTCAAAGTTTTTAATATAAATTTGAAATATTATGTATATATTTATTACTTAACAATTTTTTATTTTTAAATCATAAACTATTTACATTTATAATTTCAACAACTAAACCGCATAACATTTTATTAATATATTTTAGATAATATATATATATATATATATATATATATATATATATATATATATATATATATATATATATATATATATATATATATATATATATATATATATATATATATATATATATATATATATATATATATATATATAATTACATATCTATTTGCAATCAGTTGTTCGTAAATCGTCAGAATAGTCAAAGGTCAAGTGAATTCATGAAACAGTTCAAAATTTTTGAGACTCAACCTAACAAACTTTGCTTATTTTGTCGAACTTATATAAAGATTAAGTTTAATTTTGGTCGAAAATTTTTGAGTCGTCACACTAGAGTCTACCGATAGTCATTACTACTAAATCTCCCGTATAGTCATCCGTACGTAGGAAATTTGTCATTCAGCACTAAACTCAATAAACAGTAGCCAGCTGGACCCAACCTGACAGATCAAGGTTGACCTCTTTGAGCTAAACCTAACAGATCACGGTTCCAACAACAATAGTGCACATACAACCAATCAGCAACTTCTGCAAGGCAACTAAAATCTCTAAAAGCGTGGCATCTTTACTCTACACAATATAATCAACAATTTATAGCACTATAACCTAGTAGCACAACTTGCTACTATAAATTAAGCCCGGAGATAGTCCCAGTCACCAATTACCAGCAATAGCTCAGATGTCTATCTACTAGCGTTTTCTTTGTTCTTATCACGTAAGAACTACACAAAAAAAGTCAATATACATACCCAATCAACAACATAATCAATTCATAGTATAAACTAGGTCATATCATCATATATTCATCATATAATAAGTCTACAACATAAATCCATTCAATATCGCCATACAAGTGCGTGCAAAATGGGAGATACACGCTAAAACCTATTTTTCTGTCCCAAAAACAGTTTGATCCGGCTTTTTAAAAGTTTACCATTGAAAATTATTCTTCATTATGATTCCAACGATATTTTATGTAGTATTATATATATTCGAGACGTACCCGAAACTGTAGTGGAAGCGGATAAGATTGATTGTTTAGATCACCGGTCGGAGAAAGCAATCACAACGGAAAACTTCCATGATTCACAACCTAAGATTCCTTTAACGAGTTTGCTTCGTACTAAATGAACACGAACACCCTTTTCTCTCAACTAACATTTGTGTATATGTTACTATCTCTCTTGTATCTTCAACAAATTGATATGACTCTATTTATAAAGTCTCACAAGAGAAACCTCCAAGAATACCATAGGTCTCCATTAAACACTATATTAATAGTTAATTAATTAATAATATAAATGGATACTTAATCCAAATAAATGTCAACATAAAGGCATTTAGTAATAAGGAAGTTAGTGGGTGTATTGGATCCGGATCGAACCGGGTCCAAGTTCCAACATCTCCCACTCGCACACAAACTGACTTGATATACTCATTATATCTCGAGAGATCAATCGTTCAATTTGCAAACAGTTCATACTGGAAAAATAGGTCTTGCGACCAGCATACTTTGAGAACACACGTGCTATATGTGACAACCCGGAAATTTTTGACCAAATTTAAACTTTAATTTTTATATGTTTTCGACACGATAAGCAAAGTTTGTTAAGTTGAATCTCAAAAATTTTAAGCTGTGTTCATATATTCATTTAACCTCGACCAAATTCTGACGATTCATGAACCATTAAATGAATGGATATGATTATATATGTATATGTATATATATTATAACTTGAAAACTTTCACAAAGTATTAGGTATAGTACTTTACATGAACGTATTTGGTTCAACATGTTTGGAATTAGAAGATAATATCAAATGATTGATTTATCAGATACATTGTTTGATTACGAGTCTCTGTTGAGAGGTCCACTTTGATCTAGGAAACCTTTCCTTTTTAACGGCATTCGGAAAATGGTAAAATGATTTTTAAGTAAGAACAAATGTGTCAATTAACAAGAACTAGACAAGGATTAGTGGAGACTCCTGTTTGATTTTCAATACATGCCTTGCAATAATTTTCTCTGACTATTGATAGGTTTATTATTAGGCTTTAATAATACTTTATCATAAAGAGTAAATAATTGGGATAATGTTCGTCTGCAAGATAAAACCCTTTGTCATGTTAAGATGATTTCATACGTACAATTATCCATTTGACTTAACCCTACAACTCATGAATAAACTGTAAGTTAATAACTTGAAACCTGTTATGAATTATATATTATTTTACTTTCTTAAACAAAATGTTTTTTGATATAATAGACTTCTATTATTAAAAACATTTTATAACAACTTCTACTATCATAACCCTTTCAATAAAAATGATTTTGGAATGTAATATAATGTTTTTATAAACGTTGGTGTAAAAATGAGTTATATCATTATTAAATTTTAAAATACAAACGTTACGAAAGAGTACTTTCTATTATTTAAACGGTTTCAAAATATATAAGACTTACATATTTTCAAACGTTATTATTATTATAGTTACAATGAAATAAAACATATTATTGAAAAATATTAACTTAAATATAAAATATTTTCTTAATTAAAGATTGTATATAATGTTAAATAATGAGAAGACGATTTATAGAAGCAATTAACCAAAACACTCGAGCGATAAAGTTATATCTCGAGTGATATAGTTTGTTGATAATCTAAGTCTATATTTTGACAAGGGTAAGAGTCATGAAACATAATGTATTAGTTTTCTAAGCGCATGGAAAGGCGTTCGAGAAACCGGAACCAGGACATAAGTCGAGAGTAAACGTATGAGTCATCGAAACTAATTTTACTAATCAACTATGCACGTAAATATAATATAATATATAATTAATTATATAAATTAAATATATTATATATAAATAAATATAAATCGGGTGTCGGCAGAGTAAAACAAGCGAGACAGGCTGGACACAGGAGGTCAGGCGATCGCATGGCCATATGCCCATCAAACCATGCGATCGCATGGATATGGGAGACAGGCCAAGTGCTATAAAGTTCGAACGTTTTCTCATTTCTGATTCACTCTATCTCTCGCACGTACTTACATATATATTTATATTATTATTATTATTATTATTATTATTATTATTATTATTATTATTATTATTATTATTATTATTATTATTATTATTATTATTATTATTATTATTATTATTATTATTATTATTATTATTATTATTCTTATTATTATTAAGATTAATATTATTATGGTTATGAGTATTATTATTAGTATTATACATAATATACTACGACGGGGTGCTGCTTAAGTGATATCAAATGGATTTTCAAAATTGGTTTCTGAGAGGGATAGAGCTAAGGAAATTATGGGTTGTAGCTATGGAGGTTATGGGTATGGTTCGGGGGTATGCTCGTGAGGTCAATCTAGTGTTTATCATCTCCGTTGCGTCTATGTACTTTCCTGCAATATTGAATCTCAATATTGATACATGAGCACTCATAACTTAACTTTTATATATGATTAGTGTATCCCTGACTAGTGCTCGAGTATATAGGATTATGCATGCTTGTACGTTTGATATTGTCGTTAGATAGGTTATGTTGAATCCTGAATTTGATATTTATGCGATTGAGATAAGGTATATGTTATGCATGTCATTGGAAAGCTGGTGAAAAATTAATAACTTTTCATTTAGATATCGAATGGTTTCAATGAACAGATTAGAAGTTATAGTCAACTGAATTTTCGTATTATTGTTAAAATGATTATTATTACCATCGTCGTTATTATCGCCGTTGTTATTATTATCTAATAATAATAATAATAATAATAATAATAATAATAATAATAATAATAATAATAATAATAATAATAATAATAATAATAATAATAATAATAATAATAATAATAATTATTATTATTATTATTATTATTATTATTATTATTATTATTATTATTATTATTAATATTGTCATTATTAATATATGTATCAATATTTAAAAATCGTTATTGTTATTATTATTACTATTGTTATTATCATCAAAAATTATTATTAATATTATCATCATTATTATTATAATTACTAGTATTATTATTAATATTATTATAATACTTATTAGTATCATTATCTTTAAAACTAATATTAGTATTATCTAATTATTATGATTGCGATTATTATCATTATTAAACGAATCGATTAGGAAACAATGAGTATATGCATCATAATGAAATAAAAATATTGTAAGTTATTGATTTAGATAAAAATATCGTTTTCATTATTTTTATCATTATTATTATTAAAAGTATTATTAATATTAAAACTATCATTTTTACAAAAATTATTATTTATAGGAATATTATTGTTAAAATAAAATATCATTATTATTATCATTTTAGTATTATTATTAATAAAAATTATCATTTTATCATAATATAA
The DNA here is from genome assembly GCF_046630445.1 of Rutidosis leptorrhynchoides. Lineage (NCBI taxonomy): Eukaryota > Viridiplantae > Streptophyta > Magnoliopsida > Asterales > Asteraceae > Rutidosis > Rutidosis leptorrhynchoides. The sequence goes on from NC_092340.1 coordinate 111,242,531, forward strand.
TTTTTGTAAATATAAATATTGTTATTATTATTAGTAGAATAATAATAATTATTATTACAAAATAATACAACTTTTACTTACTATTGCTATTATCGATATTATTTTATCAAATAAATATGTGATACAAAAATATTTTACTACGTGTAATATAATTACATTAATAATACCTATCATATTATTTTTATGATATTAAATGAACTTTATAAATTTTATTACTTAAGATATATAAAAGTATATTTTTATTATATAAATTTTAATATAAAATTTTATTTATTAATAAATGAATTATATTATTACTCTAATAAAATATGTTAAAAATATTTAAATATATAAAATGACTATATTTAAACTATATAATAATCATGTATAAATTTTGGAAGTCATTTTAGTCAAGATGACTTTTGTTGACTTTTGCATATTAGTCTCGAGCATTAGGATTACGATACACTATGACCCGACCTAAACTGATAGACAGATATTGATCAACATATAAATATATATACTTAATATAGGTTCGTGAATCCGAGGCCAATCTTGCACTTGTTCAATGCCATCATATGCATATTTACTACGAAATACAGTATTGTGAGTTTCATTACTCCCTTTTTAAATGCTTTTGCAATATATATTTTTGGGACTGAGAATACATGCGCTTTTATAAATGTTTGACGAAATAGACACAAGTAATCGAAACTACATTATATGGTTGAATGATCGAAATTGAATATGCCCCTTTTAGTCTGGTAATCTAAGAATTAGGGAACTGGCCCCTTATTGACGTGAATCCTAAAGATAGATCTATCGGGCCCAACAAGCCCCATCTATGGTTGCGGATGCTTTAGTACTTCGAAATTTATCATGTCCGAAGGATGTCCCGGAATGATGGGGATATTCTATATGCATCTTGTGAATGTCGATTACCAGGTGTTCAATCCATATGAATGATTTTTATCTCTATGCAGTGCGAAATGCCTGATATGGGTTGATGTTTATGAGAAATGCAAATGAAAAATCTTGTAGTCTAATGGTGTATCCTAGGGAATACACGCATGAAAACATCATTCGTTACAGAAAAATCGATCAAAGAGCATAAAAAGTGGTGATGATCAGTAATTGCCGTCCAGCGCTTATCAGGATGCCCAACGTCAAGCGTAAGCCCTGCAGGTAGCTTCAATGCATAAGCCCTTTAATTCAGCGCGTGGACGGCATGCAGCCACGTCAACACACGCCACCGACATTCCGGATACTTCACGTAACAGAGCCACACAGTGATTGACACGTGTATCCCATGAATTTCGGACATTCTATGCCTATAAATAGACCCCCTGGGTCACCACATATGATCACTTGGACTTTGAACTTCAGTCAGAGAGAAGTACACTTTCTCTCTCACACAGTTCTTTCTCACTCTAAACATATACTAGCCGCTTAGCAGTAATGCGCTACACGGACCAATTTCAGATTGATCCACACATTGATTGATGCCACCCCATGGATTACTAATCCGTGTTCCGGGTCCGCAAAGATAATTTCTTGAGAGCAAACAACAATCAACATTATACGCCAACGCTAGGCAGCTACTCTCTGTACTAGTACCTTACAGCCGCTATACGGAAAATCGTACTAACATAGTCTATTAAAATTATGGAAATGATTGATTACGATAAACTAATGAACTCACCAACCTTTTGGTTGACACTTGAAAGCATGTTTATTCTCAGGTATTAAGGAAATCTTTGGCTGTGCATTTGATCATTTTAAAGATATTATTTGGAGTCATTCATAGCATATTTCAAAAGACGTTGCATTCGAGTCGTTGAGTTCATCAAGATTGATAATAAGTCATTCATAGTTTGGATATATTATGAGATTGTATGCATGCCTATCAACTTTAGTTGTAATGAAAGTTTGTCTTTTAAAAACGAACGCAATGTTTGTAAAATGTATCATTTGGAGGTCAAATTCCTCACTATGTAATCATATGTTATTGTATTCGTCCTTATGGATTAGGACGGGTCACTTCATGTGGTATCAGAGCGGTGGTCTTAGCGAACCAGGTCTTGCATTAGTGTATCTAACTGATAGATATTAAGATGCATTAATGAGTCTGGACTTTGACCGTTTCTGCATGTCAAAAGTTTTGCTTATCATCTTTGTCGGAAATTACATGCTTATCATTCTTAGTCTAGACATGTCTTACTGCATTGATTGCATGAATAGTGTATAGACAAAATTCATATATTAGCGTATCTGTTACTATAAACTTTGCATGACATATTCCGTAAATCCCTCCGTAATCTACGAAATCTTTTGTCTATATATAGATATTCTATGTAATTAGAATATCATCTGATATCCAGAAATCATTTCATATCTAAAAATCCTTTATCCAATCATACGAAATGGAACTCACCACTTCCTCGGATTCCGATATGGAGTTTCACTCGAGCTCCGAAAGCAGTGTGATCGGAATGGATCAACTAATCTGCCATCACCTATTCTGGATGAATTGGGGATGGGTTCGTAGTCTACTTAATCACTGGAGATAAGAAGAAGGTGATCCCTTCCATCCACAACATTGCCCTCTTGGTGATGAACCTGAAGCACTTACCGGCGAACCTATTCAAGACACCATTTTCTCTCTCATTTCCAGAGTATCTCGTCATGATTATATACTATCTCACATTCTAGATCTTATTCATCCACTCGTCTGAACCGACAATCAACCCTGTGTAATAGAAGAAGTCAACGAGCTTCGCGCTCGGGTAGTGGCTTTGGAGAATATGGTGCAAAGGTTACAAGCACCAGCAGCAGCACCGACAGCAACAGTACCATCACCACCACCAACGGTAACATCCGCATCCCATAACTCAACATCACAATCTGTACCTCAAGCATCAACGTCACACGCACTATAGATACCAAGGAGTACCAACAACACTAACCGATGAAGTATTGATTAATGACTTCATTCGAGAAACATTCCGCCGCGATTATGTAATCTCTAAAGTCTTAGAGATTATCTATTCTAGCCTTAACCATAAATCAGATGAGTGGACCAAAATGATAGAAGGAAGAGTAGAAACCCTGATAGGATGATGCGCGATTTACTAGCTAGACTTGTTTTACCAGCAGCATCAATAGTACCGTTAGCATCACCAGCACAGTCAATGCCGTCAACATCGTCAGAACTAGCAGCACCTATAACATCACAAACTCTGCCAGTTCAAGAATCACCGTAGATATCATTACGAATCAATAACGCGTATATTGTATCAACGAGTTATGAAGTATTAACTCATTCCCTCTGAAGAAATTATATGTATATTTTATATATATATATAAATTTTGAGATCAAAATAAATCTTTTGTACTAAGCTATTATGAATGAATTAAATAAGGGTAGATACTACTCGATTAAATTCATACTAAGATGTACATCCTTCCTTAACGATTTAACCATCGTTAACTACAATCTCTATTTCAATTCAATAAATTCCAGGTCATAATAGACCAAGTGTACTATTCAAATACATGTTTGATATTACACTTTCATTTTCCCCGTACTCGAAACTTTCTAGAAAATATCATTCATATCTTGCGAAGTTCACAAGAATTCCACGAGCACCAACATCATTCACTAAAAATGAATAATGAAGCATTGATTCATAATTTCATTTACGTTGAAGAAATAATCCACTAAGATTACGTAATTTCTAAAGTTTTAGAGATTATTCATTTCTAATTCCAGCTGAAAATCAAATGAGTTTAATTTAATATTAACTCATTAAATCTGTATTACATCTGAAGAAAATATACATATGTTTTCATAAAGACTGTAATAAAATTCATTTGTACAAAATATTATTTGTGAATTTTTTTAACGGGTAGGTAATACCCGAGAGATATATGAATTCACAATTTATATGTTACATTCTTTAATTCTGATTCAGCAAATCATCCACTATACTCCCTATTTTCACAACAGTATACATTCTTTTAATAGAAATCAAAATAACCATACTCATTTAAATCCAATTACATATTCTGATTTTGAAATCTCAGAATTCATTTTGAGGTATAACCGGTATCAGCACTCTTAAATCCCTACATCTTTCAAAACTATACTTTGACTTCAAAACTGTACTAGAACATCATTTCTATTCATGGAACCCAGAAAAATATTTGTATCATTCAAAATCCTAGAACATGATATGTATATTAACAATTACAATTTGTGTTCAAACTCTTCGAAATTTCCCGAAGACACTCGAGATGATGATCCAACCACATGTTACCCGCAGACTTGTACCTGAAAAACCCTCGAAACCAAAGTCATAGTTCAACATGTATCCGTGTCAGGCCCTTTGGCATTTATTAGCTAAAATAACTTTTCACTCCTGTTTCAAAATAGACATTTTTGTCACAGCTCCATCAAGTCAACTTCGACTTCTTAGTCGAAACAGTCTTATTATAACCTCGATGTATACGTTGCCCTTTCGTCAACGTTATCGGGGAACCGTTTATGTCCACCACATTAGCAATAAACTTACCAACAACTTCACTGATCTTTAACTTCTCAAAAAATTATTATATTTATCGAAACCCCATCATTTACTCATCCGTGTCTTGTAAAGAGAATTGCTATACCAATTACCGGGAATCAGCAATTAGTATTTTGAATCTCGCAGCAATTCTACGCCAACAGTTATAGGAGTACATATAACGTCTATCTCCTAGACTTACATACTTCGAATGTGAAGTTTCTGAAAAACACCCCAATCTATGATTAAGTTCTTTGAATTTTTAAAAATGCAGATGAAGCAGCAAAAACTGTAAAAAACCTTAACAGTCAAAAAGTTTGATGATAAAGAATAGTGTGTTGGTAAAGCTCGGAAAAAGAGAAGGTTTGAAACTGGAAAACGGATTGAGCAAAGTATGAAAGAGGCTGTGGACAAATCACAAGGATGGAATTTACCTTCAAAGAATCTAAATGATTCAGTATCTGCTGAAGTCTTTAGCGAATACCTTGCACCTTACTCTAAAACCATTGCGAACAATATTCTTCATCATCCCCTGATCTTAAATATTCTAAGATATAATCATATCTTTCATTATAAATATCTTCGATGTTTCTGAACATATCTTCATAACTATTGTTATTTGAAATCATTTACCCCTTCGCGCTATATGTGTTACATCATAAAAGAAACTATTTTAGTTTCTAAGTTCTGAAAACCTTCGAGTTTAAAATAAGAATGTTTTGAAGTAGTGTTGGGAACTGAAGCATGAATTAGTATAATATAATGACACTTGATCAACATGATTATATTACAGTAAGTCATGCTGAGTTCTAATGGAACATGACGATTCACAGATCATAACGTCATCATGTGCCATGTTACACGACTCTTGTATTCTATTTAATCTATAAAAATATCAAGAAAATACTTTCTTGATGATTCGGTCTTTTCCGAGGTATTCTGGTAATCTGACAAATCAAGATCGTGCCATTACAATTTCTTTCTTAGAATATTAACTATGTTCATTTCAAAATCCATACCTACGAATTCTGGACCATTATTCGCTTGACTTGAAGGCGGGAAGAGGAGACACGAGTATGGAACTCTTGAATATAAAAGAAAATACAAAGCTCGACAACAACACATAAATTACAAACTGTGTATATCAATACGTATTGTTACGTAAAGGCACGGGAGAATTAAAAACACTATAACCCCAAGGTAATAGTAAAAGTAAATAAAATCCTCCGGTGGCAGATGAAAGAGAAGAATGACAGATATGTAAGTTAAGAGTATATCAAGGATTAGAACTGGATGGAGCATATTGACGAACACTTTAAAGTATGAATTAAAGGATAAAGAATAGATGGTGTGAATTGTAAGGAAACGAGGGGGGTGGATTTATAGTAAAATATCCGACAGAGCAATCAAAACAGATGATCACATTTAAAGTGGATCCTAATTTCCTTGATTATCAATGAATCAAATCTTATTACGAAGATTTTCTCCAAATCCCTTAAACTTTGGAAATCAATTCTATCTACGTCAAAAGGTATGACGAATCTACACTTACTCATTTCACTCTTTTGTGATAACTTCACTTATACTCTTCGCGTAATCAAATTGTTTTATCTATATTACTCAATGATGATAAAACTCTAATTTTCAGCTTGTATGTGTCATGAAAACATACTTATTGTCAGCCATGACCATCCCAATCAAATTTCGGGGACGAAGTTTCTTTAACGGGTATTTACTGTGACAACCCGAGAATTTCTGACCAAATTTAAACTTTAATCTTTATATGTTTCTGACACGATAAGCAAATTTTGTTAAGTTGAATCTCAAAATTTTTAAGTTGTGTTCATATATTCATTTAACCTCGACCAAATTCCGACGATTCACGAACCATTAAATGAATGGATATGATTATATATGTATATGTGTATATATTATAACTTGAAAACTTTAACAAAGTATTAGGTATAATACTTTACATGAACGTATTTGGTTCAACATATTTGGAATTAGAAGATAATATCAAATGATTGATTTATCAGATACATTGTTTGATTACGAGTCTCTGTTGAGAGGTCCACTGAGATCTAGGAAACCTTTCCTTTTTAACGGCATTCGGAAAATGGTAAAATGATTTTTAAGTAAGAACAAATGTGTCAATTAACGAGAACTATACAAGGATTAGTGAAGACTCCTGTTTGATTTTCAATACATGCCTTGCAATAATTTTCTCGTGACTATTGATAGGTTAATTATTAGGCTTTAATAATACTTTATCATAAAGAGTAAATAATTGGGATAATGTTCGTCGGCAAGATAAAACCCTTTGTCATGTTAAGATGATTTCATACGTACAATTATCCATTTGACTTAACCCTACAACTCATGAATAAACTGTAAGTTAATAACTTGAAACCTGTTATGAATTATATATTATTTTACTTTCTTAAACAAAAACGTTTTTCGATATAATAGACTTCTATTATTAAAAATATTTTATAACAACTTTTACTATCATAACCTTTTCAATAAAAATGATTTTGGAATGTAATATAATGTTTTTATAAACGTTGGTGTAAAAATGAGTTATATCGATATTAAATTTTAAAATACAAACGTTACGAAAGAGAACTTTCTATTATTTAAATGGTTTCAAAATATATAAGACTTACATATTTTCAAACGTTATTATTATTATTATTATAGTTACAATGAAATAAAACATATTATTGAAAAATATTAACTTAAATATAAAATATTTTCTTAATTAAAGATTGTTTATAATGTTAAATAATGAGAAGACGATTTATAGAAGCAAATAACCAAAACACTCGAGCGATCAAGTTATATCTCAAGTGATATAGTTTGTTGATAATCTAAGTCTATATTTTGATAAGGGTACGAGTCATGAAACATAATGTATTAGTTTTCTAAGCGCATGGAAAGGCGTTCGAGAAACCGGAACCATGACATAAGTCGAGAGTAAACGTACGAGTCATCGAAACTAATTTTACTAATCAACTATGCACGTAAATATAATATAATATATAATTAATGATATAAATTAAATATATTATATATAAATGAATATAAATCGGGTGTCGACAGAGTAAAACAAGCGAGACAGGCTGGACACAGGAGGCCATGCGATCGCATGGCCATATGCCCATTAAACCATGCGATCGTATGGATATGGGAGACAGGCCAAGTGCTATAAAGTTCGAACGTTGTCTCATTTCTTATTCACTCTATCTCTCGCACGTACTTACATATATATTTATATTATTATTATTATTATTATTATTATTATTATTATTATTATTATTATTATTATTATTATTATTATTATTATGGTTAGGAGTATTATTATTATTAGTATTATACATAAAATACTACGACGGAGTGCTGCTCAAGTGATATAAAACGGATTTTCAAAATTAGTTTCTGAGAGGGATAGAGCTAAGGAAATTATGGGTTGTAGCTATGGAGGTTATGGGTATGGTTCGGGGGTATGCTCGTGAGGTCAATCTAGTGTTTATCATCTCCGTTGCGTCTACGTACTTTCCTGCAATACTGAATCTCAATATTGATACGTGAGCACTCATAACTTAACTTTTATATATGATTAGTGTATCCCTGACTAGTGCTCGAGTATATAGGATTATGCACGCTTGTACAATTGATATTATCGTTAGATAGGTTATGTTGAATCCTGAATTTGATACCTATGTGATTGAGATAAGGTATATGTTATGCATGTCGTTGGAAAGCTGGTGAAAAATTAATAACTTTTTATTTAGATATCGAATGGTTTCGATGAACAGATTAGAAGTTATAGTCAACTGAATTTTTGTATTATTGTTAAAATGATTATTATTACCATCGTCGTTATTATCGCCGTTATTATTATTATCTAATAATAATAATAATAATTATTATTATTATTATTAATATTATCATTATTAATATATGTATCATTATTTAAAAATCGTTATTGTTATTATTATTACTATTGTTATTATCATCAAAAATTATTATTAATATTATCATCATTATTATTATAATTACTAGTATTATTATTAATATTATTATAATACTTATTAGTATCATTATCTTTAAAACTAATATTAGTATTATCTAATTATTATGATTGCAATTATTACCATTATTAAACGAATCGATTAGGAAACAATGAGTATATGCATCATGACGAAATAAAAATATTGTAAGTTATTATTAAAAGTATTATTTATATTAAAACTATCATTTTTACAAAAATTATTATTTATAATAATATCATTGTTAATATAAAATATCATTATTATTATCATTTTAGTATTATTATTAATAAAAATTATTATTTTATCATATTATCATTTTTGCAAATATAAATATTGTTATTAGTATTAGTAGAATAATAATAATTATTATTACAAAATAATACAACTTTTACTTACTATTGCTATTATCGATATTATTTTATCAAATAAATATGTGATACAAAAATATTTTACTACATGTAATATAATTACATTAATAATACCTATCATATTATTTTTATGATATTAAATGAACTTTATAAATTTTATTACTTTCGATATATAAAAGTATATTTTTATTATATAAATTTTAATATAAAATTTTATTTATTAATAAATGAATTATATTATTACTCTAATAAAATCTGTTAAAAATATTAAAATATATAAAACGACTATATTTAAAGTATATAATAATCTTGTATAAATTTTGGAAGTCATTTTGGTCAAGATGACTTTTGTTGACTTTTGCATATTAGTCTCGAGCATTAGGATTGCGATACACTATGACCTGACCTAAACTGATAGACAGATATTGATCAACATATAAATATATATACTTAATATAGGTTCGTGAATTCGAGGCCAACCTTGCACTTGTTCAATGCCATCATATGCATATTTACTACGAAATATAGTATTGTGAATTTCATTACTCCCCTTTTAAATGCTTTTGCAATATAAATTTTTGGGACTGAGAATACATGCGCTTTTATAAATGTTTGACGAAATAGACACAAGTAATCGAAACTATATTATATGGTTGAATGATCGAAATCGAATATGCCCCTAAGTCTGGTAATCTAAGAATTAGGGAACCGACTCCTAATTGACGCGAATCCTAAAGATAGATCTATCGAGCCTAACAAGCCCCATCCATGGTTGTGGATGCTTTAGTACTTCGAAATTTATCATGTCCGTATGATGTCTCGAAATGATGTGGATATTCTATATGCATCTTGTGAATGTCGATTACCAGGTGTTCAATCCATATGAATGATTTTTATCTCTATGCAGTGCGAAATGCCTGATATGAGTTGATGTTTATGAGAAATGGAAATGAAAAATCTTGTGGTCTATTAAAATTATGGAAATGATTGATTACGATAAACTAATGAACACACCAACCTTTTTTTTGACATTTGAAAGCATGTTTATTCTCAGGTATTAAGGAAATCTTCTGCTGTGCATTTGCTCATTTTAAAGATATTACTTGGAGTCATTCATGGCATATTTCAAAAGACATTGCATTCGAGTCGTTGAGTTCATCAAGATTGATAATAAGTCATTCATAGTTTGGATATATTATGAGATAGTATGCATGCCTGTCAACTTTAGTTGTAATAAAAGTTTGTCTTTTAAAAACGAATGCAATGTTTGTAAAATGTATCATTTAGAGGTCAAATACCTCACGATGTAATCATATGTTATTGTATTCGTCCTTATGGATTAGGACGGGTCACTTCACTATACATCTGTTAGGAATATATAGCGCCTCAAGAAATAAAATGAAAAGAGTAGATTTAGTATGCAATATCCTAGATCATTAATCACATTAAAAATCACATGATCTCAGTTTTGCTCATAAAATAATATTGTATTCTCAGTTATCATTTATCACTAAGACTTGTCACTGAGACGGGATAACTGGCCGGCCGGTAAATACAAATTAATGTGAACTTCAAATGATCTTCCTTTATCATAGAATCCTTTGGCCTTAACTCAACTTGGTTTTCTAAGATCGTCCTGCGAGGTCGAATCACTCATAACCCTTAAGCAACACCTTAAGATAGCAAACATCAAACTAAGCCTCAAGAGACAAGCAAAAAGGTCATAAGGATATTATTTAAGGTTACTAATACCTCAAGGGACTCACATAACATAGAAGTAGAGATCGTTTTTCCTATTTCCCTTATTGGTCGTCTTGATCACATGTGGTATGAATCACATGCTGCAACATTTCTCCTTTCCCAATGGAGGTATGTCTTTAAATCAATGTTGCACAGATGATAGTTTAAACATACTCAATGTTCAAACTCGAGTTCACTCATCTACTCATCAAAACACATCTTTCTCACAAGAACTTACATATGGATATATAAAACAGATAATGTGAAACTTAAATAATTCACATATTGTTGTAAACATTACAACTTTACTGTAACATCAAATATTTTTAGTTTGTGCTCAGTTGTCACTCAGACAATATACTTAAAATGCGCTACTTCGCCAGTCACTACTAAAGTGACGAAGCTGATCACCCATGTGAGTGGGCTGATCTCTAATCTATCCGACATACTTTTCTCACAATAATACTTTGTATATAAGATTTGACAAACACATTGTCATGGATATTAAACACTAAATATGTTGGGAAAAATAAAACTCAATACAATCTCAAAATCTACGCAACCTCTGAGACGTGACATGTCACATAAACATATCTCTCTAGGCATGGATTTCTCAAATAATTTACAACCATTTCATTCGTAGATATGTACTACATATTTACTAAAACTCTTGTAACCATGTCTCTAAGTAATGTTGCATTTTACAACTACGTGCTTGACTTACAATGACCTTGAAATCATTTTCATAAACTACAAAGTACTAACTTGAGTAAACTATTACTCAATTAATAAATTAATAATAAACTCCAAGTTTCTCAAATGATTGGTTAAGCTACACAGCTTATTGAACCTTAGCTGAAATAAAAATCAACCTCCATTGTAAATATGGCTTCCTATGATTAATCATTGTTACTCCATAAGATAACAACCTAGTCACTATATGTACAACCTGCTGTTTGAAAATCACTTTTATCAAAGCACAACAAGCTAACATTACTACTTAGATACCTTAGTATCCTTTTCACTACTTTTAATTACTTTCCATTCTAAAAGGAAAGAAAGTAATTAACTTTGTACATTTCAAAACGTACAAAGAACTTCCAACCTTATTCGTATAAAGAGCAATCTCCATTTGCTCGTTTCATTTTGGAGTCTAAGGACAAAAAAATATGCTCAATTTTCACCATAAGATTGTTAGTGAGATTATGTAACGTGTACAAGGATATTGTTAATATAATAACTTCCTTGAACAATCTCTTGAAATTTTAATTTCATGAATGCGTGAAAATTCTCCCACACTAACATTGTTCTTATTGATCCAAGCCACAAAATATCATTAACATATAATGATAAAGTCATTTAGACCTTTTAGTATATACTCATTATCATAATAAACTCATTCAATATGATTACATTGTGAAAATGTATACCATATATCAAAGACTATTTGTGGTCATTAACAATCTATAAACCTTTTATTTGTAGCAAGGTTTCATGAAATCTACACATAGATTTCTTGATAAAGTTCTCTTAAACAATCAAGAATTTTCACATTAAAAAAAATGTAACTCAAGGTTCATAATTGTCATTATGGTCAAATTCAAACTAAATTGGTGAATTCTATTCAAGAAATGAGGTTTTCACATAGAAAACTTTTCTCGTTGGTTGTAGCCTTTTGCTACATTTCGAGCTTTTAAATATTTTGAAAACTTCCACGCGTTTTAATTTTGAGAATATATATATTCTCGAAAGATTTATGTCCTTTTGGAAGCTTAACTAATTCTTAAGTATGGTTCAACATTATTGACTCCATTGTCCATTACGCTCATCTATATGGCTTTGAGATTTCCACAAATCGAATTATTGGTATCTCAAAGGCTCTCACTCAACTTAGAATTATTCTCATTCGCAATAGGTTGAGGAATTGTACATAGATAAACAAATTATCGGTCATTATTCCTCAAATTTCTCCCACTCGAATGAGATAATTATGTGGCATCAAATAAAGACAAATCTTTATTTGTATCTCGATATATTAAGAACTCATTTCCTAGAACGTTACATTTCAAGATTTAAATTTAGTCAACCTCCCACTGCGGTGTTCACCTATGAACACAAAATCTTTTGATTGTCAACATATTTAGTGAAAACAAATTTCACCCTCTTAGACTCATTGTCCAGAAAATTATATACAGTTCACAATCATAATGTCTTATGACATTGTAATTGTGCTTACAATATTTTCATAACTTATATGACATGGAAGTTACTAATTTGCGCAAGACACTCAATTAAGTACGAATATGAGACTTATCACTACATCAATAAGTCCCTAACCATTTCGAAGAAAAGTTATTCCAACTTTCCATAACAACTTTTTGTTGTAGAATTATTGGAGTAAAGAAATAATGTTTGAATACCTTTAGCATCACGTAGTGCTATGAACTGATCACAAGATATTCAAATCCTCGATATGCGTTTTTTATTATTGTTCGTGTAAGTTAATTCTCAACAAAATTCAAATAATTTTAAAAGTGATCCAACGATTTGGATTTTTGAGAAATCAACTAACTCGAAAAATAATTACTAATAAATATACCTCATGCCTTGCAACAACGTTCACTGTACCACATAATTCAAATGAATCAAGTGCAATGGACCAAACTATTTAGTTTACTTTCTACATGATTTTTCATAGCCTTATCCTTGACAATGCTTATAAGTGCACGATTTCACTTTATCACTATCTAGCCGGCATCAAATGTAGACTAAGCTAGAAGTATTGTTAGTCAATGATAGTGCTCCAAATGAACATATATTTAGTCTTAATATCATCCCAATATGTAAAGTTTTTTGTTGTAATTGTTCTATTTTTAAGTTGTAATCGTTTAAATAAATAAATGCGAAGACGGAGCACGAAGATTAAAGAATTGAAGAAAAAGTGCCACTAAAGATGGAAAAGTGCCACTAAAGCCACAGTGCACTCAAAAGTGCCACTAAAAGTGAGTTAAAGACTTGCGCGGATTTTGGGAGTTAAGGAAAAAAAAATTTGTGCAAATTACAAGTTGCTAAACATAAAGTTCGATATATTAAAGCGTACGAAAAGACATTCGAAAATCCGGACCCGAGACATAAACCGAGCATCAACACGCGAGAGAATGGACCTAAAATTACAAGTCAATTATGCACAAAAATATAATATAATATATATATAATTATATAAAATTATATATATTATATTATATATTATTTTAAATCGAGCCGCCCACGCTTAAATGAAGGATGGCTGCTGGACAGGCTGGCCATGCGATCGCATGGCCAGGAGGCATAAATGTCATGCGCTCGCATAATGATCAGAAGCTGGTCACATCTATAAATAGACACGATTTCTGCTCGAATATGTGCACCTCTTCACACTCTTATTTCTTTCTCTCTTACTGTAATCTATATTTATAATATTAAGTTTAATATAAGATTAATAATAATTGGGTTATTGTAAGAAATGTTTTACGGGTTTTAAAGTCAAAATTCTGTCTATGTAACGCTACGCTATTAATAATCACTGTAAGCTATGTTCTTCCTTTTTAAATTAATGTCTCGTAACTAAGTTATTATTATGTTTATTTGAGCCGAAGTAATCGTGATGTTAGACTAAATATTAAGATGGGGTTATTGGATTTTGTACCATAATTAGGGTTTGGACAAAAGACTGACACTTGTGGGCATTGGACTATGGACTATTAATAGATGGGGGTATTGTCTAATCGAATGACAAATCATTGGAATCTATCGAACCTATCTTCAAATTAGTTAATCTAATAATTATTAAATGATTATGAATGTCCTATTTAGTGACGTTTATATGACATCCTTTACAATCATTTGATTAATTATTCGGGTTGGGTAATTGATTATTCAAATTGATCAAGTGGGTTAATTAATATTCATATCTCCTTAAAACAGGGGTGGATTACATACAAGGGTAATTGGTGTAATTGTTAACAAAGTATTAAAACCTTATTAAAACCTTGGATTACACGCAGTCGATAAGCTGGTGTAATTATTAACAAAGTATTAAAACCTTGTTACAGTCTGAATCCCTAATTAGTTGGAATATTTCACTTCGGGTATAAGGTTAATTTGACGAGCATTTTATAATTATGACCGATGGACTATTATGGGCAAAAACCAGATACGTTTCAAATAAAACTAGGACAAAGGACAATTAACCCAGGGTAATAAATTAAAATCAAAACGTCAAATATCATGATTACGGAAGTTTAAATAAGCATAATTCTTTTATTGTATTTCTCATCGTACTTTTATTTACTGTCATTTTATTTATTGTTATTTTATTTTTTATCGCAATTTTAATTATCGCAACTTTAAATATTGTTATTTATTTTACGCAATTTAATTATCGTCATTTATCTTTACGCTTAAAATATAAAATCAACAAAACGGTCATTAAACGGTAAAACCCCCTTTTATAATAATAATATTACTATATATAATTATATGTATTTTATATAAATATAGTTGTTAAAAATGTAGTACGTAATCACTAGCTCCTTGTGGAACGAACCGGACTTACTAAAAACTACACTACTCTACAATTAGGTACACTGCCTATAGTGTTGTAGTAAGGTTTAGGTATATCCCATCCGTAAATTAATTAAAACTTGTATCGTATCATATAATATTTCGTAGTAAAAATAATAGTATTTCGTACCCCTCCGCTGCACACATTAAGTTTTTGGCGCCGCTGCCGGGGAACTCGGTGAAAAATTCTATATTTATTAAAAATATATTTTTGTATAAATATATTATTTCTTATTTCGTAAAAATATTTTGTATTTATAATAAGTGTTAAAAATAAATAAAAAATTATATTTTTAAGATTTTGTCTATAATAAGTATTTTTATTTTTAGATTTTAAAATATAAGTTTATTTTAAATTATTAAATTATATAAATATTTTGCAATATTTTGAAAATTAAAAATATCAAATAAAAATAAATAAATTAGAAACTGGGCCGAGTCAGTTTAGAAGCCCGAAACATTTCTGAATTGCTGGGCCATGCGACCGCATGAGCCTATTGGCCAAAACCCATGCGACCGCATGGACTGATCTGACACGCCAGAATCCTCGGACAACATTAATTACGCTGTTAGGGTTTTATTTTTTTATTATTTCATTAGGGTTTTAATTAATTAATTAGTTTTTAATTTTAGTTTTAATATATAATTAGTAATTTTAAGTTTAATTATTAATTATATAGATTAATATTTTTATAAATCAATACTATAAAAATAATATTTTTCATATAAAATCTTATTTTATCATTTTAGATTATATCCTTTTATTATTTGTACCTTTTTAATCGTATCGTTCGTAATTATAGTTTTAAGTTTAGTTTTTCCGTAGTAATTTTTTTATTTCTAGATTTTTAGGCTTTGCCGGAAAATTCGTTAAGTGTTTTTTCTTTAAATTAAGATTTAGGTGCCTTAGAATTTTGCGACGCAGTTTTTAGATTTTAGTGCCGAATTAAGTTATTACCGTTTTGGATATAGAATTCCTTTTAAGCTTTAATACCTTTAGACGCAATTTTTAATTTTTAGTTTTTAGACTTTTAAGTTTCGACGTTTTTCTTTCTTATTTTTATTTTTCGACGTTTTTCGACGCGCTTTTTCTTTCTCATTTCTACACTCTAGTTTTTAGACATCCAAAATTTTCTGATTCGTAGTAATAGTTGGATTTGTTAGTGGCGAGTTGTGGATTTTCCGATTTAAAGGATCCTGGCTACCTGCTGCATCTATTGACTATTCGAAACGTAGGCAAAATCAGAAAAGTCTATTAATTTGATAACTTTAATAATTTTTATATTTATAACTAATAGGATATTCATTGAATGCACCGAGCAAAATGTTCACCACCTGTAACTTGATCGAGACATCTAGCCAATATTGTCGCTGTTGATTTTTCTTTAGAATCATCATCTAGTCGAACAAGTACTCCAATTCAAATTTTCGATAATCCATTTTTTGAACCCGGCTTCACAATTGAGAACCCGGAGGATATTCAAGGAGAATTCAGAGATCCTGAACCACTAATCATTCCTTCTGAATCACAAATCATACAACCAGAGGTTGTTGAGGAAGAAACCATTAAATCAGAATCCTCTAGTGATTCAGATTCAACAAATTCAAATATGGAAGTAACGGAACCTCAAAGTATGGAAGACCGAATGAGAGCCACACGCACTGGCCAAGGTCACGCAATTATTCAACAAGACGTTAATGCGCCAGATTATGAAATCAAAGGACAAATCCTACACATGGCAACTAATCAATGCCAATTTAGTGGTACGTCAAAAGAAGATCCAAACGAACATCTTCAAACCTTTAATAGGATCTGTACTCTATTTAAAATCAGAGAAATTGAGGATGAACAGATCTATCTCATGTTGTTTCCCTGGACTTTAAAGAGAGAAGCCAAAGATTGGTTAGAATCGTTACCTGAAGGGGCGATTGATACATGGGATGTTTTAGTTGAGAAATATCTTAAAAGATTCTTTCCGGCATCTAAAGCCGTGAGACTTCAAGGAAAAATTGCTACGTTCACGCAAAAGCCAAATGAAACGTTATATGAGGCATGGACAAGATTTGGAAAAATGTGGAGAGGATGTCCTCAACACGGTTTAGACACTTGTCAAATAGTACAAATATTCTACCAAGGTGTCGACGTTGCTACAGGAAAAGACATTGACACAGCAGCTGGTGGTTCTATTATGAAGAAAACCGCAATCGAAGCTCACACAATCATTGATAACACAGCCTCCCACTCACATGAGTGGCACCAAGAAAAAGATATTTTTCGTTCATCTAAAGCGGCTAGAGCCGATTCTAGCCATGACTTTGATTCCGTTTTCGAAAAAATAGATGCTTTCAAGAGACGAATGGAAAAGATGACTAAAGATTTTCACGCAATACGAATCAGTTGTGAGCAATGCGGTGGACCACACTTAATGAAAGATTGCCACATTGAACAAACCAAGGAACAACGAGAAAATGTTTTCTACATGAACCAAATGCCGGGAAATAATTATCAAAATAATTATCAACCGCCAAGGCCAAACTTCAATCGAAATCAAAACATTCTTTACAATCCAAATGGACCCAACAATAACTCGTATAACCAACAAGGTCCGAATAACCAACCAACTCAAAACAACACTTTCAATCAACAAAGACCTGGCTTGTATAAACCACCACAACAAACCTAAGAGAAAAAGCCAAATCTTGAAGAAATGATGGCAAAGCTAATGGAATCTCAAACACAATTTATTACATCTCAAACCCAAACAAATGAGAGGTTTGATCAGCCATTAAGAACTTAACAAGCTTCCATTCTAAATCTAGAAAAACACGTAGGTACTCTGGCTAGCATGATGAGTGAGAGGGAACAAGGAAAGCTACCTAGTAATATTGAAGTAAATCCTCAGAATGAAAATGTTAACATGGTTTCAACAAATTCTGAAAAACCAGCACCAGAAGATGGGAATGTTTTAGATGTGAGTAACAATGAAGAAGTTACACCACCACCACCACTACCCGAGTATTTAAAGCCAGTGGTTGAACCATACAGACCACCCATCCCGTTTTCAAGAAAAGGAGTTGAGTATCAGCAAGTGATAGATAATAAAGTTTGTGATACCTTTGGAAGGAAGAAGAAGAATAAAAAAGTGCAAGAAACAAAAACCGTAAAAGTAAACCCGGTGAAGACAGTTCCACCGAAACTTCCACCCAAGTTGGGTGATCCGGGTGAATTTATTGTTCCTTGTCTACTTAGTGATTGTGTCATGTATGATGCACTAGCAGATTTAGGTGCGAGTGTGAGTGTTATGCCTCTTTCATTATATAGGAGATTAGGTGTAGGTGAGTTAAGTCCAACGGAAATGAGTGTTTGACTCTTTGATCAAACCATGAAGCACCCAGTTGGAATTGCTGACAACCTACCCGTTCAAGTAGGTAATTTAACCTTTTTAGTCGAATTTATTGTCATTGACATAGAAGAGGACTCAAACATTCCTCTAATTTTAGGTCGACCATTCTTAGCATCCACCGGGGCGTTAATTGATGTAAAAGAGGGTAGAATGACACTTAGTAATGGTGAAAAATCGATCACCTTTGTAATTCGAAAGTCTAAATCTCCACCAACCAAAACCGTCAAACCAATAAAAACAATCGGTGAGAAGCATATTGTTTTACCAACTCCAACGGTAGTGCTTAGCAATAATAAAATGCCTAAGTGTGGGGAAGATGAAGTAACACCTAATGATGACTTGATAACAAAGAACCCCGTTGTTGATGCGAAATTAAATGACCCCGTTATTAACAGTTTAATGAAGAAACTTATTAAACGGATTCATGATGCTAGAACCAAGGGGAACTCTAAGTTATGTAACCGGTTAGTATCCAATCTATCGCCTAAAGAAAAGGCGAAACTAGTTGAATTTGTGAATATTACACAGCAATCTGACCAATGGCTTAAAGCAAAAGTCAGAGATATGCAAGTTGATTATGGTCCAAGAGAAATTGACGATAAAGTTAATCACAATTTTGACACCACAACTACCTAAGTGTGGGGAGATTCAAATGTTCTAAAAAAAATGCTGTCTAGAGTTAGTTGTTCTGTTCTCATGTAGTTCCGAGAATGGAATCCGATTGGTCTTTTCCACTAGCAGACACTAAAGAACTAGTTTTCTCCCACCATTCTGAATTTTTTTTGTTTTGTAGGTTTTGTATAAAATTAATATGCATTTTTAAATATAAAGGTTTGTGTGAATTTAAAACAAAATTTACTTTATTTCATTAAGTTTAAAAAAATGATTTCTAAAATTCGTCGTGAGTTAAACACTAGGTCATTGAACGAAATTGCTTTACCCAAGGAGGGGACGAAAAATGTTGTTATCATTATTTTAATATTATTGATCTAAAGTATGCCAAAAATATTATATGAATGTGGGGTAATATACCCAACTTCAAAAATATTATGTATATATATGTTTGTAGTTTATGTTATGTACAAAACAGGGTAAAATAACACACTTTCAAAAACTGGCATTAAGTTCAGCAAAAGCTGCTAATTTTAACGACAAGACGTAAAATATCAAATGTGATATAAAACAATATGTTTGTAAACTCGGTATTTTTAATCAATTTTCTACGCTAATCACCCTCATGAATTTAAATTTTTACTGATTTCTTGCAAATGAGGGCATTGCAAAATCTCAAGTGTGGGGAAGGGTTATAAATTCTCTCGGGTTTACACTTAGTTTAACTGCCAAATTTTGTGAAAATTTGAAAATTTTTCAACTAAATGAATTCAAAATCATGTTTATACATATTTATGAACGATAAAACTAGGTATTAATAGCGAAATTATTGTTACCTCGGAAAGGACATAAATTGAGAAACAACCCAAAACGCTAGAATTCATTTAAAATGGAATAAAGGAGAATAAAAAGGCAAAGAAAGAAATAAAATAAAAGCTAAGTGTGGGAAGAATTTACCAAGTTCTTTAAAACATATATCACATATTTTGTACAAGATTATTGCAGGTACTTTTGTTTTGGACTAAACTAATCAGTTTTACCCGATTTACTGTAATATATTTGAATGAAAAGATGGATCTACACGATGAATCAATTCCATCATTAAAAGGAAGTAAAGTCTTCCGAAAAAGACACGCGCTTCTTGATTTAGGTCAGGAAGTTGTCGTCCAGACCAGCTGTAGGTTAACGAAAAACCTAGAAATGTCATATCTAAAATCAGCAGGAAATCCACGGACCTCAGCATCAAACAGGGTCGCCAAGTGGTCAGACTTATCCTAACCATGAGAGGATCTGTCTCGTAAAATGGGGAGGGCGCCGTGCAAATTAGCTTGATAAGACTAATGAATCAGATCTCCAGAAAGGATAATCTCCTTAAAGATCAAAAATCAGCTTTTAAGACTGATATTACTCAATCCTTGAGATTGATTTCAAAGATTGAGAATTACAAACTCATGAAATTCAATGATATCTAAACTCGAGCTTGAACGAGAAAATAGTTTGATCAAATTAAAATCGATTTGTTTTCTGAAAACCTATTTTCAATGCGTTCATTACCATTGAACGTAAAATCCAAAGAATTCACCGAAATTCATTAGATCACCTGAACCAAATCGGGTGTCAATCGTAAGAACGGTGGTTGCATATCATGATCGAAGACAGGACCTTGTGCCAGACCAAAAAACTATAGGGTGATCTTTACTATTTCTCCTACAAAGGATAGTAATTGCATCTGACACGTTGTGGACCATGAACATCTGCATGTCATTAGACATTGCCTTAACAGTTGCTTGTTCAACGCTTTCCTTTACAACCGGACGGTAGTTTACCGAAAGATAATATACGGAGCAAGTAAACTGGACGTGTGCTTTCCTAATACAAGGTTAGTAAGTGGGTGACACAAAACTATAAGTTTTGAGCTAAAATTTTAAAATCTGAAGCCCACACAACCCACAAAAATATTTTACAAACACCGGTGAAGGGTTATTCCAGAAAACTTGTCTAGGATAAAATCTAGCTTGAATTTTCAAAAGATCAAATGTTTTCATAAAGATCCAATTTCCTTAAGGATCTAAATTTTTATAGTCATGTAGGACTGTAAACCACATCGTTACTATCATTGTTCATACCGCTGTTCCAAATTACTGATGTACACAGTGTGAAGAATAAAGAAGTGATTCATATTATGTTATTTCAAGTTCTGTATTGCTTGAGGATAAGCAACGTTCAAGTGTGGGGATATTTAATAGTGCTCCAAATGAACATATATTTAGTCGCAATATCATCTCAATATGTAAAGTTTTTAGTTGTAATTATTCTATTTTTAAGTTGTAATCCTTTAAATAAATAAATGCGAAGACGGAGCACGAAGATTAAAGAATTGAAGAAAAAGTGCCACTAAAGCTTAAAAAATTCCACTAAAGCCATAGTGCACTCAAAAGTGCCACTAAAATTGAGTTAAAGACTTGTACAAATTACAAGTTGCGAAACATAAAGTTCGAGATATTAAAGCGTACGAAAAGACATTCAAAAATCCGAAACAGAGACATAAACCGAGCATCAACGCGCTAGACAACGGACCTAAAATTACAAGTCAACTATGCACAAGAATATAATATAATATATATATAATTATATAAAATTATATATATTATATTATATATTATTTTAAATCGAGCCGCCCACGTTTAAATGAAGGATGGCTGCTGGACAAGCTGGCCATGCGATCGCATGGCCAGGAGGCATAAATGTCATGCGCTCGCATGATGATCAGAAGCTGGCCACATCTATAAATAGACAAGATTTCTGCTCGAATATGTGCACCTCTTCACACTCTTCTTTCTTTCTCTCTTACTGTAATCTATATTTATATTTGTATTTATATTTATAATATTAAGTTTAATATAAGATTAATAATAATTGGGTTATTGTAAGAAATGTTTTACGAGTTTTAAAGTCAAAACTCTGTTCGTGTAACGCTACGCTATTAATAATCACTGTAAGCTATGTTCTTCCTTTTTTATATTAATGTCTCGTAACTAAGTTATCAGTATGCTTATTTGAGCCGAAGTAATCGTGATGTTAGACTAAATATTAAGATGGGGTTATTGGATTTTGTACCATAATTAGGGTTTGGACAAAAGACCGACACTTGTGGACATTGGACTACGGACTATTAATAGATGGGGGTATTGAGTAATCGAATGACAACTCATTGGAATCTGTCGAACCTATATTCAAATTCGTTAATCTAATAATTATTAAATGATTATGAATGTCCTATTTAGTGACGTTTATATGACATCCTTTACAATCATTTGATTAATTATTCGGGTTGGGTAATTGATTATTCAAACTGATCAGGTGGGTAAATTAGTATTCATATCTCATTAAAACAGAGGTGGATTACATATAAGGGTAATTGGTGTAATTGTTAACAAAGTATTAAAACCTTGGATTACGCGCAGTCGATAACCTGGTGTAATTATTAACAAAGTATTACAACCTTGTTACAGTCTGAATCCCTAATTAGTTGGAATATTTGACTTCGGGTATAAGGTTAATTTGACGAGCATTTTATAATTATGACCGATGGACTATTATGGGCAAAAATCAGATAGGTTTCAAATAAAACCAGGACAAAGGACAATTAACCCAGGGTAATAAATTAAAATCAAAAGGTCAAACATCATGATTACGGAAGTTTAAATAAGCATAATTCTTTTATTGTATTTTTCATCGTACTTTTATTTACTGTCATTTTATTTATTGTCATTTTATTTCTTATCGCAATTTTAATTATCGCAACTTTAAATATTGTTATTTATTTTACGCAATTTAATTATCGTCATTTATCTTTACGCTTAAAATATAAAATCGACAAACCGCTCATTAAACGGTAAAACCCCCTTTTATAATAATAATATTACTATATATAATTATATGTATTTTATATAAATATAGTTGTTAAAAATATAATACGTGATCACTAGCTCCCTGTGAAACGAACCGGACTTACTAAAAACTACACTACTCTACGATTAGGTACACTGTCTATAGTGTTGTAGCAAGGTTTAGGTATATCCCATCCGTAAATTAATTAAAACTTGTATCATATCGTATAATATTTCATAGTAAAAATAATAGTATTTCGTACCCGTACGCTGCACACATCAGTCAACATGACTAAACTAGCATGTCATACTTACTTCATTCAAATATATTGAAGTTGTAAGTGAGGAAATGGAGTTTTCCTTATTTATCACTTAGATAATGATGAAATCATTTAGAATAAAACCAATATTAAATGAGATTGTTCTTAAAGAGAATTCAACCGCATTTCGTGAAATTATTAATGAAAACTTATATCACATATATATTAAGTTTTGATGAAATATTATGCAAGTATCCAACCATAAAGACAAACTTGTATGAACCGATCTTTACAACTCTGTCTAAAAAGTTATTTCCTACATATTTTTACTTCACTTGAAAAAGTGAAATTCATCAAAATTCTACAAATGTTTCGTTATCCTTCAATAAATGGTTTCCCATGTGCAAACCTACAATCCACAGAGGACGAGATGCAAACACAAAGTTTACCTACCATGGTAACCATATACAATCCTAAACGAAACTCGATGTTTTCATTATATTAAGGAGCAACGACATATGCTCCAAACTTTAAGGAAAAGTATTCTGTCATCGTATATCTACTTATGATAACAATTTATATCTAACAATAGTAATTTACTAAAGTCAAATATTACTCAACCAAAAATATGAGTGACAATATTATTTATTTTTAGTGAAGTACGCTTCACACTCCCACTTAATTAGGGATTTATTACTTTTCTCATATTTACTTCTCAAATGCGGTAAGGGCATCTTGAGCCTCTAGCTCTTCCAAACGCATTGGATATTCATGCTTCTCAATTTCTAAAAAAATGTTTATATAACTTCAATTTGTCGTTAAGTTAAACACCGTTGTTGGATGCGAAAGCCGTGATAGTACTCAAATTTCAATTAATGCAAGACTAACTAATATCCAACCATATACATAAATCACTTTGTCTATAATCAGATTATGTCAAATTATAGTTCACAATAGATCAGGAAAAAAAAGTTCACTATGTTCCCAATTATCGTCCACAAAGCCTACCATGAAACTACAATTAACATAACCAATCATACAAAGTTATCTAATTATAGCACATATGCTAATTTTATAAAGGTTCTAATTTCGCTAAGAAATTACTTCACGCAAAGAAAGTTTAATTATTACACTTAGTAATAATTCATATGTACAGTATTTCACAAAGAAATATAAAATAAATTTGGTCCTCATATAAAATTTTCTTTTTTTTTCACAATAATTTCTATAACAAATATAGAATTACGAAAAATTCAAATGATAATATGGAATTGGACACATAAACATACTTCATGTCAAACATAAAAGAACATAAATTGTTTTGAAAAAATAAACAAATCAAAATATTGAAATGTTTATTTACACCAACAAATGGTTAATATATTCAGTATTTCACATAGAAATACCTATTCCAAATGATAGAAGGTATAATATTTACGTTCAAACGAAATGAATGTTTATCGCAATTATTACTAGAATAATTAAATGTTATGATCACAATTTATTAAAGTTGTGAAAGCACCAATTTAAAAGAAGGAATTTGTAACCATTACAAAAATGATTAACCAAGTTTTGTCCTCGAACTTTCTTTAATATTGAAATATCCCGTTCATATTGATTATAAACGTTCCATATTAATTGATTTCGTCACAAGGTTTTGACCTCTATATGAGACGTTTTTCAAAGACTGCATTCATTTTTAAAACAACCATAACCTTTATTTTATCGATAAAGGTTTAAAAAGCATTACGTAGATTATCAAATAATGATAATCTAAAATATACCGTTTACACACGACCATTACATAATGGTTTACATTAAGAATATATTACATCAAAAATAAGTTTCTTGAATGCAGTTTTTACATAATATCATACAAGCATGGACTCCAAATCTTGTACTTATTTAAGTATGCAACATCGGAAGCTCTTAATAATCACCTGAGAATAAACATGCTTAAAACGTCAACAAAAAATGTTGGTGAGTTATAAGTTTAACCTATATATTATCAAATCATAATAATAGACCACAAGATTTCATATTTCAATATACATCCCATACATAGAGATAAAATTCATTCATATGGTGAACACCTGGTAACCGACATTAACAAGATGCATATAAGAATATCCCCTATCATTCCGGGAAATCCTTCGGACATGATAAAAACGAATTCGAAGTACTAAAGCATCTGGTACTTTGGATGGGGTTCGTTAGGCCCAATAGATCTATCTTTACGAACTCGGTGTAGTGACTATGAACTTTTCCATTTTTCTCTTTTTCAGTAGGTTTATCCAAGGAACTTAAGGTAGTAATGATGTTCATAACATCATTCGATTCATACATATAAAGCTATCTTATTCGAAGGTTTAACTTGTAATCAATAGAACATAGTTTAGTTAATTCTAAACTTGTTCGCAAACAAAAGTTAATCCTTATAACTTGACTTTTAAAATAAACTAAACATATGTTCTATATCTATATGATATGCTAACTTAATGATTTAAAACCTGGAAACACGAAAAACACCGTAAAACCGGATTTACGCCGTCGTAGTAACACCGCGGGCTGTTTTGGGTTAGTTAATTAAAAACTATGATAAACTTTGATTTAAAAGTTGTTATTCTGAGAAAATGATTTTAATTATGAACATGAAACTATATCCAAAAATTATGGTTAAACTCAAAGTGAAAGTATGTTTTCTAAAATGGTCATCTAGACGTCGTTCTTTCGACTGAAATGACTACTTTTACAAAAACGACTTGTAACTTATTTTTCCGACTCTAAACCTATACTTTTTCTGTTAGATTCATAAAATAGAGTTCAATATGAAACCATAGCAATTTGATTCACTCAAAACGGATTTAAAATGAAGAAGTTATGGGTAAAACAAGATTGGATAATTTTTCTCATTTTAGCTACGTGAAAATTGGTAACTAATCTATTCCAATCATAACTTAATCAAATTGTATTGTATATTATGTAATCTTGAGATACCATAGACACGTATACAATGTTTTGACCTATCATGTCGACACATCTATATATATTTCGGAACAACCATAGACACTCTATATGTGAATGTTGGAGTAAGCTATACAGGGTTGAGGTTGATTCCAAAATATATATAGTTTGAGTTGTGATCAATACTGAGATACGTATACACTGGGTCGTTGATTGATTCAAGATAATATTTATCGATTTATTTCTGTACATCTAACTGTGGACAACTAGTTGTAGGTTACCAACGAGGACAGCTGACTTAATAAACTTAAAACATCAAAATATATTAAAAGTGTTGTAAATATATTTTGAATATACTTTGATATATATGTATATATTGTTATAGGTTCGTGAATCAACCAGTGGCCAAGTCTTACTTCCCGACGAAGTAAAAATCTGTGAAAGTGAGTTATAGTCCCACTTTTAAAATCTAATATTTTTGGGATGAGAATACATGCATGTTTTATAAATGATTTACAAAATAGACACAAGTACGTGAAACTACATTCTATGGTTGAATTATCGAAATCGAATATGCCCCTTTTTATTAAGTCTGGTAATCTAAGAATTAGGGAACAGACAACTTAATTGACGGGAATCCTAAAGATAGATCTATTGGGCCTAACAAACCCCATCCAAAGTACCGGATGCTTTAGTACTTCGAAATTTATATCATATCCGAAGGGTGTCCCGGAATGATGGGGATATTCTTATATATGCATCTTGTTAATGTCGGTTACCAGGTATTCACCATATGAATGATTTTTATCTCTATGTATGGGATGTGTATTGAAATATGAAATCTTGTGGTCTATTATTATGATTTGATATATATAGGTTAAACCTATAACTCACCAACATTTTTGTTGACGTTTTAAGCATGTTTATTCTCAGGTGATTATTAAGAGCTTCCGCTGTCGCATACTTAAATAAGGACAAGATTTGGAGTCCATGCTTGTATGATATTGTGTAAAAACTGCATTCAAGAAACTTATTTTGTTGTAACATATTTGTATTGTAAACCATTATGTAATGGTCGTGTGTAAACAGGATATTTTAGATTATCATTATTTGATAATCTACGTAAAGCTTTTTAAACCTTTATTGATTAAATAAAGGTTATGGTTTGTTTTAAAATGAATGCAGTCTTTGAAAAACGTCTCATATAGAGGTCAAAACCTCGCAACAAAATCAATTAATATGGAACGTTTTAAATCAATAAGAACGGGACATTTCACTCGGGTCCTCTACGAGCATTCCATCGAACTTTAACAATTGGTATCTTGTTTTGCTTAAGTCTTTTAACCTCACGATCTATTATTTCGATGGGTTCTTCGACGAATAAAGTTTTTCGTTGATTTGGATTTTTTCTAACGGAAAATTGAGATCTTCTTTAGCAAAACATTTCTTCAAATTTGAGACTTGGAAAGTGTTATGTACAGCCACGAGTTGTTGTGCTAATTCAAGTCGGTAAGCTACTGGTCCGACACGATTAATAATCTTGAATGGTCCTATATACCTTGGATTTAATTTTCCTCGTTAACCAAATCGAACAACGCCTTTCCAAGGTGCAACCTTAAGCATGACCATCTCTCCAAGTTCAAATTCTATATATTCTCTTTTAATATCGGCGTAGCTCTTTTGTCGACTTTGGACGGTTTTCAACCGTTGTTGAATTTGGATGATCTTCTCGGTAGTTTCTTGTATTATCTCTGGACCCGTAATTTGTCTATCCCCCACTTCACTCCAACAAATCGGAGACCTGCACTTTCTACCATAAAGTGCTTCAAACGGCGACATCTCAATGCTTGAATGGTAGCTGTTGTTGTAGGAAAATTCTGCTAACGGTAGATGTCGATCCCAATTGTTTCCGAAATCAATAACACATGCTCGTAGCATGTATTCAAGCATTTGTATCGTCCTTTCGCTCTGCCCATCAGTTTGTGGATGATAGGCAGTACACATGTCTAGACGAGTTCCTAATGCTTGCTGTAATGTCTGCCAGAATCTTGAAATAAATCTGCCATCCCTATCAGAGATAATAGAGATTGGTATTCCATATCTTGAGACGACTTCCTTCAAATACCGTCGTGCTAACTTCTCCAGCTTGTCATCTTCTCTTATTGGCAGGAAGTGTGCTGATTTGGTGAGACGATCAACTATTGCCCAAATAGTATCAAAACCACTTGCAGTCCTTGGCAATTTAGTGATGAAATCCATGGTAATGTTTTCCCATTTCCATTCCGGGATTTCGGGTTGTTGAAGTAGACCTGATGGTTTCTGATGCTCAGCTTTGACCTTAGAACACGTCAAACATTCTCCTACGTATTTAGCAACATCGGCTTTCATACCTGGCCACCAAAAATGTTTCTTGAGATCCTTGTACATCTTCCCCGTTCCAGGATGAATTGAGTATCTGGTTTTATGAGCTTCTCTAAGTACCATTTCTCTCATATCTCCAAATTTTGGTACCCAAATCCTTTCAGCCCTATACTGTAGTGACCCGAACTTTTCCATGTTTATATATATATATATTAAATGAAATTGTTATTTACATGATTAAGTATTTCCAATATGTTAAGCAATCAAACTTGTTAAGACTTGATTAATTGAAATAGGTTTCATATAGACAATTGACCACCCAAGTTGACCGGTAATTCACGAACGTTAAAACTTGTAAAAACTATATGATGACATATATATGGATATATATATAGTTAACATGATATTATGATAAGTAAACATATCATTAAGTATATTAACAATGAACTACATATGTAAAAACAAGACTACTAACTTAATGATTTTGAAACGAGACATATATGTAACGATTATCGTTGTAACGACATTTAATGTATATATATATCATATTAAGAGATATTTATACATCATAATATCATGATAATATAATAATTTAAAATCTCATTTGATATTATAAACATTGGGTTAACAACACTTAACAAGATCGTTAACCTAAAGGTTTCAAAACAACACTTACATGTAACGACTAACGATGACTTAACGACTCAGTTAAAATGTATATACATGTAGTGTTTTAATATGTATTCATAAACTTTTGAAAGACTTCAAGACACTTATCAAAATACTTCTACTTAACAAAAATGCTTACAATTACATCCTCGTTCAGTTTCATCAACAATTCTACTCGTATGCACCCGTATTCGTACTCGTACAATACATAGCTTTTAGATGTATGTACTATTGGTATATACACTCCAATGATCATCTCTTAGTAGCCCATGTGAGTCACCTAACATATGTGGGAACCATCATTTGGCAACTAGCATGAAATATCTCATAAAATTACAAAAATATGAGTAATCATTCATGACTTATTTACATGAAAACAAAATTACATATCCTTTATATCTAATCCATACACCAACGACCAAAAACACCTACAAACACTTTCATTCTTCAATTTTCTTCATATAATTGATCTCTCTCAAGTTCTATCTTCAAGTTCTAAGTGTTCTTCATAAATTCTAAAAGTTCTAGTTTCATAAAATCAAGAATACTTCCAAGATTGCAAGTTTACTTCCAAGTTTTCTAAATCCATTCCAAATAATCATCCAAGATCAAGAAACCTTTGTTACTTACAGTAGGTTATCTTTCTAATACAAGGTAATAATCATATTCAAACTTTAATTCAATTTCTATAACTATAACAATCTTATTTCGAGTGGAAATCTTACTTGAAATTGTTTTCGTGTCATGATTCTGCTTCAAGAACTTTCAAGCCATTCAAGGATTCTTTGAAGCTAGATCTATTTTTCTCATTTCTAGTAGATTTATCCAAGGAACTTGAGGTAGTAATGATGTTCATAACATCATTCGATTCATACATATAAAGCTATCTTATTCGAAGGTTTAAACTTGTAATCACTAGAACATAGTTTAGTTAATTCTAAACTTGTTCGCAAATAAAAGTTAATCCTTCTAACTTGACTTTTAAAATCAACTAAACACATGTTCTATATCTATATAATATTCTAACTTAATGATTTAATACCTGGAAACACGAAAAACACCGTAAAACCGGATTTACGCCGTCGTAGTAACACCGCGGGCTGTTTTGGGTTAGTTAATTAAAAACTATGATAAACTTTGATTTAAAAGTTGTTATTCTGGGAAAATGATTTTTATTATGAACATAAAACTATATCCAAAAATTATGGTTAAACTCAAAGTGGAAGTATGTTTTCTAAAATGGTCATCTAGACGTCGTTCTTTCGACTGAAATGACTACCTTTACAAAAACGACTTGTAACTTATTTTTCTGACTATAAACCTATAATTTTTCTGTTTAGATTCATAAAATATAGTTCAATATGAAACCATAGCAATTTGATTCACTCAAAACGGATTTAAAATGAAGAAGTTATGGGTAAAACAAGATTGGATAATTTTTCTCATTTTAGCTACGTGAAAATTGGTAACAAATCTATTCCAACCATAACTTAATCAACTTGTATTGTATATTATGTAATCTTGAGATACCATAGACACGTATACAATGTTTCGACCTATCATGTCGACACATCTATATATATTTCGGAACAACCATAGACACTCTATATGTGAATGTTGGAGTTAGCTATACAGGGTTGAGGTTGATTCCAAAAAATATATAGTTTGAGTTGTGATCAATACTGAGATACGTATACACTGGGTCGTGGATTGATTCAAGATAATATTTATCAATTTATTTCTGTACATCTAACTGTGGACAACTAGTTGTAGGTTACTAACGAGGACATCTGACTTAATAAACTTAAAACATCAAAATATATTAAAAGTGTTGTAAATATATTTTGAACATACTTTGATATATATGTATATATTGTTATAGGTTAGTGAATCAACCAGTGGCCAAGTCTTACTTCCCGACGAAATAAAAATCTATGAAAGTGAGTTATAGTCCCACTTTTAAAATCTAATATTTTTGGGATGAGAATACATGCAGGTTTTATAAATGATTTACAAAATAGACACAAGTACGTGAAACTACATTCTATGGTTGAATTATCGAAATCGAATATGCCCCTTTTTATTAAGTCTGGTAATCTAAGAATTAGGGAACAGACACCCTAATTGACGCGAATCCTAAAGATAGATCTATTGGGCCTAACAAACCCCATCCAAAGTACCGGATGCTTTAGTACTTCGAAATTTATATCATATCCGAAGGGTGTCCCGGAATGATGGGGATATTCTTATATATGCATCTTGTTAATGTCGGTTACCAGGTGTTCACCATATGAATGATTTTTATCTCTATGTATGGGATGTGTATTGAAATATGAAATCTTGTGGTCTATTGTTACGATTTGATATATATAGGTTAAACCTATAACTCACCAACATTTTTTGTTGACGTTTAAAGCATGGTTATTCTCAGGTGAATACTAAGAGCTTCCGCTATTGCATACTAAAATAAGGACAAGATTTAGAGTCCATGTTTGTATGATATTGTGTAAAAACTGCATTCATGAAACTGATTTCGATATAACATATTTGTATTGTAAACCATTATGTAATGGTCGTGTGTAAACAAGATATTTTAGATTATCATTATTTGATAATCTACGTAAAGCTTTTAAACCTTTATTTATGAAATAAAGGTTATGGTTTGTTTTAAAAATGAATGCAGTCTTTGAAAAACGTCTCATATAGAGGTCAAAACCTCGCAACGAAATCAATTAATATGGAACGTTTTTAATCAATAAGAACGGGACATTTCAGTTGGTATCAGAGCGTTGGTCTTAGAGAACCAGAAAATTTGTATTAGTGTGTCTTATCGAGTTTGTTAGGATGCATTAGTGAGTCTGGACTTCGACCGTGTTTTCTTTAAAAATGATTGCTTAACATTTTTGTTGGAAACTATATATTATTAACATGTATATATTATGTGATATATTAATCTCTTAACATGTTTGATATTGTGTGATAGATGTCTACCTCTAGCACAAATCCCATTGACTCACCTAATAATAACGAAGAGTCAAATATATATTGGACTGATTCACAAGTTCTCGAAGAAGAACCGGAAGAAGAATCAGAACCGGAAGAAGAATCAGAACCGGAAGAGGAGAAACCGGAGGAGGAAATAGAACCGGTGGAGGAAATAATAAAACGGTTAAGTAAAAGAAAATCCTCAACCAACCGACCAAGGTTAATTATGGTCAATGGTGTTTCCGCCAAGGAAGCAAAATATTGGGAGGATTACCAATTCTCCGATGAATCGGATTCCGACGAGAATTCCGATGATATTATAGAAATTACCCCAACTGAATTTAAAAAGGCAAAAGAAAATAATAAGGGAAAGGGCATAAAAATAGAGAAATCTAATTACAACTCCGATGAACTTTATATGTATCGTCAACCCCCGAAGTCCTTAAGTTGTAACAATGACCCGGGAACCTCTAAACCACCAGGTTTTTCTAAACCGTTGTGGAAAACGACAGCTCGTATTAGGGGAACATCGTATATCCCTAGAAACTTGGCAAAACGAATCAAAACCGAAGAAGAAGAAACGAGCGAGTCGGAATAAGATAGTTGTATTCGTGTGGTGTAATATATATAATATAGTGTGCTTATGCTTTATGATATATGTAAAAATTGCTTGTATTAATAAGTATTTTTTTTTATGAATCTAACTCTTGTCTATTTTACAGCATAAAAACACAAAATGGATAGACAACCCAATATTTTAAGAGACCAACCCGGAGACATGATTGATGAAATCTTGTCTAGAGTCGGTCAGAATTCTTCGGCACAACTATTTACGGCGAAATCAGTTTGTAAGACATTCGAAGAACGTTCCAAGAATGTCTTGGTTTATAAGAGACTTTCGTTTGAAAGATGGGGGATATCACATTGGGAAACCCATAAGTTACGATGTGTTTACTTTG
This sequence comes from Rutidosis leptorrhynchoides, assembly GCF_046630445.1. Lineage (NCBI taxonomy): Eukaryota > Viridiplantae > Streptophyta > Magnoliopsida > Asterales > Asteraceae > Rutidosis > Rutidosis leptorrhynchoides. The sequence continues at coordinate 111,275,947 of NC_092340.1, forward strand.
ACGCATATATTGCGGGGAACCCAAATGCTATTTTACGCAACGGGTTAAGAAATTATTTTGACTCAATGTATTATAGGACTTCATGATTTAGAAAAAGCGACTAACATGCAACATAAAGAAGCATGCTATGCTTACGGGTTAGTAATGTTCGCTTCTCACCAAAGTGAGAAAAAGAACATCGGGCTACAACTATTAAACAAAATGTTCCCACAAGTGACGGAGTCGGTAATTGGGGTAAGAAATGAGGTTTTTAGGTTATTACGAGACTGTTGGTCATTACATAACCCTCGTCCCTTTGACGACGTTACAACACTCTGTCTTATCAACGGCCATAACGGTTATGTTCCACAAGACCAAGGATGGGAAGTAGTCCTAGTAAAACCAGAATGCATGACTTGTTTCTGGACGTATGAATTACGTGTCTTTATTGCCTTTGCTGAACGACTTGTGTACTAGCTAGAATTATCTTCACAACTATCTTGTATCAAAGTTATTGTGTGCTATATTTCATGCTTTATGTAAAATAAGCGGTATTGTAAGTTTGTAAAATATTGTATAAAAGTTTGAATGCGAAATATTATTATAATCAGTTTTTCATATAGAATTGTAGTAGTTGAATTGTATATTAGCTACTAAGTATGAACTTAATGGGTAGGTAATACCCGAATTTAAACTTATAAAACGCTAATATGAAGAAAAAGCTTTTATAAATGAGTTCATATTATGCTACGAAATACTATTAACTACTCTTAATATTCTGTATGATTAACTTGTTCTATTTGACTATTTTGAAGGAAATGGCACCGACTACTCGACACACCGTGAATATGAATGAAGAGGAATTCCGTACTTTTCTAGCTTCAAACATAGCAGCAGTACAGGCTGCGCTATATACCAACAATAACCTTGGATCTAGCAGTACAGGAAATCGTGTAGGATGCACCTACAAAGAATTCACTGCTTGTAAACCTTTGGAATTTGATGGAACCGAAGGACCGATCGGATTGAAACGGTGGACCGAGAAGGTCGAATCGGTGTTTGCCATAAGTAAGTGTACTGAAGAGAACAAAGCGAAGTACGCTACGCATACCTTCACAGGTTCTGCGTTAACATGGTGGAATACCTATCTAGAGCAAGTGGGACAAGATGATGCGTACGCACTACCGTGGTCAGCATTCAAGCACTTGATGAACGAGAAGTACTGTCCCAGAACCGAGGTCAATAAGCTCAAGACAGAACTTAGAGGGTTACGAACCCAAGGATTTGATATTACCACGTACGAAAGACGATTCACAGAATTGTGCCTATTGTGTCCGGGAGCGTTCGAAGATGAGGAAGAGAAGATCGACGCATTTGTGAAAGGATTACCGGAAAGAATCCAAGAAGATATAAGTTCACACGAGACCGCCTCCATACAACAGGCATATAGAATGGCTCACAAACTAGTGAACCAGATTGAGGAAAGAATTAAAGAACAGACGGCTGAAGAGGCCAATGTGAAGCAAGTCAAAAGAAAGTGGGAGGAAAACGGTGATAAGAATCACCAATACAACAACAGCAATTACAATAATAATTGCAACAATTATCCCAACAATCGCAACATCAATCGCAACTACAACAAACGGCCCAACAACAACAACAACAACAACAACAACAGCAACTACAACAATCATCCCAACAACAATAACAACCGCAACAACAACAACAATCAGAAGCAGCTATGCCAAAGGTGTGAAAAGTATCACTCTGGGTTATGCACCAAATTTTGCAACAAGTGTAAAAGAAATGGGTATAGCGCGGCGAAGTGTGAGGTCTACAGACCAGGGGTTAACAGAACGAAAGGAACAAATGGTGTCGGAACGAGTAATGGCGGAGCAAGTAGTGTCGGAGCAAGTTATGCCAATGTAGTTTGTTATAAATGTGGAAAACCGGGCCACATTATTAGAAATTGCCCGAAACAGGAGAACACGAATGGATAAGGCCGCGGAAGAGTTTTCAATATTAATGCGGCAGAGGCACAGGAAGACCCGGAGCTTGTTACGGGTACGTTTCTTATTAACAATAAATCTGCTTACGTTTTATTTGATTCGGGTGCGGATAGAAGCTATATGAGTAGAGATTTTTGTGCTAAATTAAGTTGTCCATTGACGCCATTGGATAGTAAATTTTTACTCGAATTAGCAAACGGTAAATTAATTTCAGCAGATAATATATGCCGGAATCGAGAAATTAAACTGGGTAGCGAAATATTTAAGATTGATTTGATACCAGTAGAGTTAGGGAGTTTTGATGTAATAGTTGGCATGGACTGGCTGAAGAAGGTGAAAGCAGAGATCGTATGTTATAAAAATGCAATTCGCATTGTACGAGAAGAAGGAGAACCCTTATTGGTGTACGGAGAAAAGGGCAACATGAAGCTACATCTTATTAGTAATTTGAAGGCACAAAAACTAATAAGAAAAGGTTGCTATGCTGTTCTAGAACACGTCGAGAAAGTACAAACTGAAGAAAAGAGCATCAATGATGTTCCCGTCACAAAAGAATTTCCCGATGTATTTCCGAAAGAATTACCGGGACTACCTCCACATCGATCTGTTGAATTTCAAATAGATCTTGTACCAGGAGCTTCACCAATAGCACGTGCTCCTTATAGACTCGCACCCAGCGAGATGAAAGAACTGCAAAGCCAATTACAAGAACTTTTAGAGTGTGGTTTCATTCGACCAAGCACATCACCGTGGGGAGCTCCTGTTTTGTTTGTCAAGAAGAAAGATGGTACATTCAGATTGTGTATCGACTACCGAGAGTTGAACAAACTTACCATCAAGAACCGCTACCCACTACCGAGAATCGACGACTTATTTGATCAACTACAAGGCTCGTCTGTTTATTCAAAGATTGACTTACATTCCGGGTATCATCAAATGCGGGTGAAAGAAGATGATATTCCAAAGACTGCTTTCAGAACATGTTACAGTCATTACGAGTATATGGTCATGCCGTTTGGTTTAACTAATGCACCAGCTGTGTTCATGGACCTTATGAACCGATGTGTGGACCATACCTTAACAAGTTTGTCATTGTTTTCATTGATGACATACTTATTTACTCAAAGAATGACCAAGAACACTGTGAACATTTAAGAAAGGTGTTAGAAGTATTGAGGAAGGAAGAATTGTACGCTAAATTTTCAAAGTGTGCATTTTGGTTGGAAGAAGTTCAATTCCTCGGTCACATAGTGAACAAAGAAGGTATTAAGGTGGATCCGGCAAAGATAGAAACTGTTGAAAAGTGGGAAACCCCGAAAACTCCGAAACACATACGCCAGTTTTTAGGACTAGCTGGTTACTACAGAAGGTTCATCCAAGATTTTTCTAGAATAGCAAAACCCTTGACTGCATTAACGCATAAAGGGAAGAAATTTGAATGGAAGGATGAACAAGAGAAGGCGTTTCAATTATTGAAGAAAAAGCTAACTACGACACCTATATTGTCATTGCCTGAAGGGAATGATGATTTTGTGATTTATTGTGACGCATCAAAGCAAGGTCTCGGTTGTGTATTAATGCAACGGACGAAGGTGATTGCTTATGCATCTAGACAATTGAAGATTCACGAGCAAAATTATACGACGCATGATTTGGAATTACGCGCGGTTGTTTTTGCATTAAAGACTTGGAGGCACTACTTATATGGGGTCAAAAGTATTATATATACCGACCACAAAAGTCTTCAACACATATTTAATCAGAAACAACTGAATATGAGGCAGCGTAGGTGGATTGAATTGTTGAATGATTACGACTTTGAGATTCGTTACCACCCGGGGAAGGCAAATGTGGTAGCCGACGCCTTGAGCAGAAAGGACAGAGAACCCATTCGAGTAAAATCTATGAATATAATGATTCACACTAACCTTACTACTCAAATAACGGAGGCGCAACAAGGAGTTTTAAAAGAGAGAAATTTAAAGGATGAAATACCCAAAGGATCGGAGAAGCATCTTAATATTCGGGAAGACGGAACCCGGTATAGGGTTGAAAGGATTTGGGTACCAAAATTTGGAGATATGAGAGAAATGGTACTTAGAGAAGCTCATAAAACCAGATACTCAATACATCCTGGAACGGGGAAGATGTACAAGGATCTCAAGAAACATTTTTGGTGGCCGGTTATGAAAGCCGATGTTGCTAAATACGTAGGAGAATGTTTGACGTGTTCTAAGGTCAAAGCTGAGCATCAGAAACCATCAGGTCTACTTCAACAACCCGAAATCCCGGAATGGAAATGGGAAAACATTACCATAGATTTCATCACTAAATTGCCAAGGACTGCAAGTGGTTTTGATACTATTTGGGTAATAGTTGATCGTCTCACCAAATCAGCACACTTCATGCCAATAAGAGAAGATGACAAGATGGAGAAGTTAGCACGACTGTATTTGAATGAAGTCGTCTCCAGACATGGAATACCAATCTCTATTATCTCTGATAGGGATGGCAGATTTATTTCAAGATTCTGGCAGACATTACAGCAAGCATTAGGAACTCGTCTAGACATGAGTACTGCCTATCATCCACAAACTGATGGGCAGAGCGAAAGGACAATACAAATGCTTGAAGACATGCTACGAGCATGTGTTATTGATTTTAGAAACAGTTGGGATCGACATCTACCGTTAGCAGAATTTTCCTACAACAACAACAACCATTCAAGCATTGAGATGGCACCGTTTGAAGCATTTTATGGTAGAAAGTGCAGGTCTCCGATTTGTTGGAGTGAAGTGGAAGATAGACAGATTACGGGTCCAGAGATAATACAAGAAACTACCGAGAAAATTATCCAAATTCAACAAAGATTGAAAACCGCCCAGAGTCGACAAAAGAGCTACGCGGACAGTAAAAGAAAAGATATAGAGTTTGAAATTGGAGAAATGGTCATGCTTAATGTTTCACCTTGGAAAGGCATTGTTCGATTTGGTAAACGGGGAAACTAAATCCAAGGTACATTGGACCATTCAAGATTATAGATCGTGTCGGACCAGTAGCTTACCAACTGGAGCTACCTCAAAAACTCGCGGCTGTACATAACACTTTCTACGTCTCGATTTTGAAGAAATGTTTTGCTAAATAAGATCTCACTATTCCATTAGATGAAATCCAAATCAACGAAAAACTTCAATTCATCGAAGAACCCGTTGAAATAATGGATCGTGAGGTTAAAAGACTTAAGCAAAAAAAGATACCAATTATTAAGGTTCGATGGAATGCTCGTAGAGGACCCGAGTTCACCTGGGAATGAGAAGATCAGATGAAGAAGAAATACCCGCATTTATTTCCAGAAGATACGTCAACACCTCCAACTGCTTAAAATTTCGGGACGAAATTTATTTAACGGGTAGGTACTGTAGTGACCCGAACTTTTCCATGTTTATATATATATTAAATGAAATTGTTATTTACATGATTAAGTGTTTCCAATATGTCAAGCAATCAAACTTGTTAAGACTTGATTAATTGAAATAGGTTTCATATAGACAATTGACCACCCAAGTTGACCGGTGATTCACGAACGTTAAAACTTGTAAAAACTATATGATGACATATATAAGGATATATATATAGTTAACATGATATTATGATAAGTAAACATATCATTAAGTATATTAACAATGAACTACATATGTAAAAACAAGACTACTAACTTAATGATTTTGAAACGAGACATATATGTAACGATTATCGTTGTAACGACATTTAATGTATATATATATCATATTAAGAGATATTTATACATCATAATATCATGATAATATAATAATTTAAAATCTCATTTGATATTATAAACATTGGGTTAACAACACTTAACAAGATCGTTGACCTAAAGGTTTCAAAACAACACTTACATGTAACGACTAACGATGACTTAACGACTCAGTTAAAATGTATATACATGTAGTGTTTTAATATGTATTCATACACTTTTTAAAGACTTCAAGACCCTTATCAAAATACTTCTACTTAACAAAAATGCTTACAATTACATCCTCGTTCAGTTTCATCAACAATTCTACTCGTATGCACCCGTATTCGTACTCGTACAATACACAGCTTTTAGATGTATGTACTATTGGTATATACACTCCAATGATCAGCTCTTAGCAGCCCATGTGAGTCACCTAACACATGTGAGAACCATCATTTGGCAACTAGCATGAAATATCTCATAAAATTACAAAAATATGAGTAATCATTCATGACTTATTTACATGAAAACAAAATTACATATCCTTTATATCTAATCCATACACCAACGACCAAAAACACCTACAAACACTTTCATTCTTCAATTTTTTTCATATAATTGATCTCTCTCAAGTTCTATCTTCAAGTTCTAAGTGTTCTTCATAAATTCCAAAAGTTCTAGTTTCATAAAATCAAGAATACTTCCAAGATTGCAAGTTTACTTCCAAGTTTTCTAAATCCATTCCAAATAATCATCCAAGATCAAGAAACCTTTGTTACTTACAGTAGTTTATCTTTCTAATACAAGATAATAATCATATTCAAACTTTAATTCAATTTCTATAACTATAACAATCTTATTTCGAGTGGAAATCTTACTTGAAATTGTTTTCGTGTCATGATTCTGCTTCAAGAACTTTCAAGCCATCCAAGGATCCTTTGAAGCTAGATCTATTTTTCTCATTTCAAGTAGGTTTATCCAAGGAACTTGAGGTAGTAATTATGTTCATAACATCATTCGATTCATACATATAAAGCTATCCTATTCGAAGGTTTAAACTTGTAATCACTAGAACATAGTTTAGTTAATTCTAAACTTGTTCGCAAATAAAAGTTAATCCTTCTAACTTGACTTTTAAAATCAACTAAACACATGTTCTATATCTATATGATATGCTAACTTAATGATTTAAAACCTGGAAACACGAAAAACACCGTAAAACCGGATTTACGCCGTCGTAGTAACACCGCGGGCTGTTTTGGGTTAGTTAATTAAAAACTATGATAAACTTTGATTTAAAAGTTGTTATTCTGGGAAAATGATTTTTATTATGAACATGAAACTATATCCAAAAATTATGGTTAAACTCAAAGTGGAAGTATGTTTTCTAAAATGGTCATCTAGACGTCGTTCTTTCGACTGAAATGACTACCTTTACAAAAATGACTTGTAACTTATTTTTCTGACTATATACCTATAATTTTTCTATTTAGATTCATAAAATAGAGTTCAATATGAAACCATAGCAATTTGATTCACTCAAAACGGATTTAAAATGAAGAAGTTATGGGTAAAACAAGATTGGATAATTTTTCTCATTTTAGCTACGTGAAAATTGGTAACAAATCTATTCCAACCATAACTTAATCAACTTGTATTGTATATTATGTAATCTTGAGATACCATAGACACGTATACAATGTTTCGACCTATCATGTCGACACATTTATATATATTTCGGAACAACCATAGACACTCTATATGTGAATGTTGGAGTTAGCTATACAGGGTTGAGGTTGATTCCAAAATATATATAGTTTGAGTTGTGATCAATACTGAGATACGTATACACTGGGTCGTGGATTGATTCAAGATAATATTTATCGATTTATTTCTGTACATCTAACTGTGGACAACTAGTTGTAGGTTACTAACGAGGACATCTGACTTAATAAACTTAAAACATCAAAATATATTAAAAGTGTTGTAAATATATTTTGAACATACTTTGATATATATGTATATATTGTTATAGGTTCGTGAATCAACCAGTGGCCAAGTCTTACTTCCCGACGAAGTAAAAATCTGTGAAAGTGAGTTATAGTCCCACTTTTAAAATCTAATATTTTTGGGATGAGAATACATGCAGGTTTTATAAATGATTTACAAAATAGACACAAGTACGTGAAACTACATTCTATGGTTGAATTATCGAAATTGAATATGCCCCTTTTTATTAAGTCTGGTAATCTAAGAATTAGGGAACAGACACCCTAATTGACGCGAATCCTAAAGATAGATCTATTGGGCCTAACAAACCCCATCCAAAGTACCGAATGCTTTAGTACTTCGAAATTTATATCATATCCGAAGGGTGTCCCGGAATGATGGGGATATTCTTATATATGCATCTTGTTAATGTCGGTTACCAGGTGTTCACCATATGAATGATTTTTATCTCTATGTATGGGATGTGTATTGAAATATGAAATCTTGTGGTCTATTGTTACGATTTGATATATATAGGTTAAACCTATAACTCACCAACATTTTTTGTTGACGTTTAAAGCATGGTTATTCTCAGGTGAATACTAAGAGCTTCCGCTGTTGCATACTAAAATAAGGACAAGATTTGGAGTCCATGTTTGTATGATATTGTGTAAAAACTACATTCAAGAAACTGATTTCGATGTAACATATTTGTATTGTAAACCATTATGTAATGGTTGTGTGTAAACAGGATATTTTAGATTATCATTATTTGATAATCTACGTAAAGCTTTTAAACCTTTATTTATGAAATAAAGGTTATGGTTTGTTTTAAAAATGAATGCAGTCTTTGAAAAACGTCTCATATAGAGGTCAAAACCTCGCAACGAAATCAATTAATATGGAACGTTTTTAATCAATAAGAATGGGACATTTCATATACCGGGTTCCTTCTTCCCGAATATTAAGATGCTTCTCCGATCCTTTGGGTATTTCATCCTTTAAATTTCCCTCTTTTAAAACTCCTTGTTGCGCCTCCTTTATTTGAGTAGTAAGGTTATTGTGAATCATTATATTCATAGCTTTTACTCGAATGGGTTCTCTGTCCTTTCTACTCAAAGCGTCGGCTACCACATTCGCCTTCCCCGGGTGGTAACGAATCTCAAAGTCGTAATCATTCAATAATTCAATCCACCTGCGCTGCCTCATGTTCAGTTGTTTCTGATTAAATATATGTTGAAGACTTTTGTGGTCGGTATATATAATACTTTGGACCCCATATAAGTAGTGCCTCCAAGTCTTTAATGCAAAAACAACCGCGCCTAATTCCAAATCATGCGTCGTATAATTCTGCCCGTGAATCTTCTATTGTCTAGACGCATAAGCAATTACCTTCGTTCGTTGCATTAATACACAACCGAGACCTTGCTTTGAAACGTCACAATATATCACAAAATCATCATTCCCTTCAGGTAATGACAATATAGGTGCCGTAGTTAACTTTCTCTTTAACAATTGAAACGCTTTCTCTTGTTCATCCTTCCATTCAAATTTCCTCCCTTTATACGTTAATGCAGTCAAGGGTTTTGCTATTCTGGAAAAATCTTGGATGAACCTTCTGTAGTAACCAGCTAGTCCTAAAAATTGGCGTATATGCTTCGGAGTTTTCGGGGTTTCCCATTTCTCAACGGTTTCAATCTTTGCTGGATCCACCTGAATACCTTCTTTGTTCACTATGTGACTGAGGAATTGAACTTCTTCCAACCAAAATGCACGCTTTGAAAACTTACCGTACATTTTTTCTTTTCTCAGCAACTCTAGCACTTTTCTTAAATATTCTTCATGCTCTTGATCATTCTTAGAGTAAATAAGTATGTCATCGATGAAAGCAATGACAAACTTGTCAAGATATGGCCCACACACTCGGTTCATGAGGTCCATGAACACAGCTGGTGCGTTCATCAATCCAAACGGCATAACCATAAACTCGTAATGACCGTAACTCGTCCTAAAAGCAGTCTTTGGAATATCATCCTCCTTCACCCGCATTTGATGATACCCAGAACGTAAATCAATCTTCGAATAAATAGATGAGCCTTGTAGTTGATCAAATAAGTCGTCGATTCTCGGTAGTGGGTAGCGGTTCTTGATGGTAAGTTTGGTCAACTCTCGGTAGTCGATACACAACCTGAATGTACCATCTTTCTTATTGACAAACAAAACAGGAGCTCCCCATGGTGATGTGCTTGGTCGAATGAAACCATGCTCTAAAAGTTCCTGTAACTGACTTTGTAATTCTTTCATTTCGCTGGGTGCGAGTCTGTATGGAGCACGAGCTATTGGTGCAGCTCCTGGTACAAGGTCTATTTGAAATTCAACGGATCGATGTGGGGGTAATCCCGGTAATTCTTTCGGAAATACATCGGGAAATTCTTTTGTGACGGGAACATCACTGATGTTCTTTTCTTCAGGTTTAACTTCCTCAATGTGTGCTAGAATGACGTAACAACCTTTTCTTATTAGTTTTTGCACCTTCAAACTACTAATAAGATTTAATTTTGCATTGTTCTTTTCTCCGTACACCATTAAAGGTTTTCCTTTTTCACGCATAATGCGAATCGCGTTTTTATAACAAACGACCTCTGCTCTCACCTTCTTCAACCAGTCCATGCCAATTATTACATCAAAACTCCCTAACTCGACTGGTATTAAAACAATCTTAAACGTTTCATCACCGAGTTTAATTTCTCTATCCCGACATATATTATCTGCTGAAATTAATTTATCATTTGCGAATTCGAGTAAAAATTTATTATCCAAAGGCGTCAATGGGCAACATAATTTAGCACAAAATTCTCTACTCATATAGCTTCTATCCGCACCCAAATCAAATAAAACATAAGCAGATTTATCGTCAATAAGAAACGTACCCGTAACAAGCTCCAGGTCTTCCTGTGCTTCTGCCGCATTAATATTGAAAACTCTTCCACGGACCTGCCCATTAGTATTTCCCTGATTTAGGCAATTTCTAATAATGTGGCCCAGTTTTTCACATTTATAACAAACAGGGTTGGTATTACTTGCTCCGACACTATTCGTTTCGGCATTACTTGTTCCGACATTATTTGTTCCTTTGGTTCTATTAAACTTTGGTCCGTAGACCTCACACTTTGTCGCGCTATGACCATTTCTTTTACACCTGTTGCAAAATGTCGTGCAAAACCCCTGATGATTTTCTTCACACCTATGACATGGCTGTTTTTGGTTTTTGTTGCCGTTGTTGTTATTGAGGTTGTTGTTGGGATTGTTATTGTTGTTGAAACGGTTGTTGTAGTTGTTGTTGTTGTTGGGATGTTTGTTGTAGTTATTATTAGGATTGCGGTTATTGTTGCGATTGTTGCTGCGGTTGTTGGGATAGTTGTTGCGATTGTGGTTGTAATTATTGTTGTTGTTGTTATTGTACTGGTGACTCTTGTCACCGTTTTCCTCCCACTTCCTCTTGAGTTGTTTCGTGTTGGCTTCTTCGGCCGCCTGCTCTTTAATTCTTCCCTCAATCTGATTTATGAGTTTATGAGCCATTCGACTTGCCTTCTGTACAGAATCAGGCTCGTGTGAACTCACATCTTCTTGAATCCTCACTGGTAACCCTTTTACAAACGCGTCGATCTTCTCTTCTTCATCTTCGAATGCTCCTGGACACAATAGGCACAACTCTGTGAATCATCGTTCATACGTGGTAACGTCGAACCCTTGTGTTCGTAACTCTCTAAAATCTGCCATGAGTTTATTGACTTCGTTTCTAGGACGGTACTGCTCTTTCATCAATTGCTTGAATGCCGACCACGGTAGTGCGTAAGCAGCATTTTGTCCTACCTGTTCAAGATAGGTGTTCCACCACATTAACGCAGTACCTGTGAAGGTATGTGTAGCGTACTTAACTTTGTCCTCTTCAGTATACTTACTTATGGCAAACACCGATTCGACTTTCTCGGTCCACCATTTCAATCCAATTGGTCCTTCGTGTAAGACCCAAATATTTCATAGTACATATGTGTGAATAAGTGATTCAAGTTGTGGGGTTTACGTTGTATATAATTAAAAGGCAAAAGAAGCTGAACTGGGCATTTGGCGCGCCGCGCCATTACGGGCTGACAGATTCCTTTTTCTTTTTAAATTAGATATTTTAAGGGCATTTTGGTAAAACCACTTAAGGTCCGACTTTAAGGCTTGGATCAGTTGTTTGGAGTATTATTTACTCCATATTCACCCACCTTATCATCTTCCAATCACTTCGAGAGAGAGAGTTAGATTCTAGAGTGAGAGAGCTCAAATTAAGGAAGAAGAAACTCGAATCGGGTCAAAGTGCAAGCACTAAAGTTGTTGATCTCCTCATTTACTACATTTTGATAGTTGTGGTAAGCCCTAAACCTAATTTCCTTGTTTTAATTGTTTAAGAGTTAGGGTTTGTGTAGGTAATGAACACTAAGACCCATTTGTTAGTGAATTTGGGTGTTTTGGGTGAATTTGGGTCATGTAGACCCAAAGATGATTAACTAGGGTTTTCAAAGTAGTAAACTATGTTTATGAGCCTAAATTGGTTAGTTAGTGTATGTTTAAGATGCATAGACCTTGTGTTGAAAAGTGTTTTAAGACCTAATTTGGCAAATGTTAGGGTTTTGGTTATGATTGACCCAAATATTAGGGTTAAGGGTGCAAATGGGTCGAGATTGCACCATGGGTCAAAATGACTATAGAATGGAGTTTGAGTTGGTTGATCAACTTGAGTTTGTGATTGATATTATGTATAATGTAATAGGTACGTTACATTGAAGATTTCCGAGCTTGTCTATCTTTCATCAAGACTTTGAGGTGAGTGGAAAATCTATATATGTATGTATATGATTTACGTGCCGTATTAATGGTGTCACATAGCCGTTTTGTGACCGTAGTTGTGAGACATAGCCGTTTTGTCCACGTTTTATATCTTTGCACATAGCCGTGTTTGTGCATATAGTGGCGAGTAATAGCCATGTTTTACTCCCACATTATTATCCGAGTTATTGTGCACATAGCCGTGTTTGTGTACATGATTGTGAGTAATAGCCGTGTTTTACTCACACGTTGATCAAGTGACGCCATAGCCATTTTTGGGAACACTTGGGGGTGATGCCATAGCTGTTTTTGGAACACCTCGGGGGTTAGCATACCATAGCCGTTTTTGGGAGTTAACGGTTGTTATGAACATCGATGACTTGTTTCGCGAAGTCATTCCCTTGCGAAGATATTAGTTAACCATGGTTTATAGTTGTTGACGTTAGCATTAAATTATTATTATGAATATTATGCTATTGATGTTGCTAGTTGTACGATTTGATGGTACTAACTTGTTTATTGAGGCGTTATGCGTTTGTATGCGTTATATGATATCGTGGATGCGAGTAGGTAAGTCTTATATGCATGTATATATTTATTCTACTCACTAAGCGTTAGCTTACCCTCTCATTGTTTACCATTTTATAGGTTCCGGCGTGGATAAGGGTAAGGGCATACGGTTGGATTAGAGATCCCGCTTGTTAAGGGACGCCTCTTGGATGTGTTAGCTTTTGGAGTTTGACCATGACTTGGGTAGTTTAATCCCAAACACCATGCTCATCGTGTCGTTTGGTACTTAAACTTTTTGGTGGTCGAAACTCACGTTATGTATTAAACTCGTAAAACGGCCAAAGTGGGCCACGCTTTGTAAAACTTATTTTATGTTTGAATTGTGTTAGTTTTACATGTTTGAATATGTTGTTAAAAGCGTATTGTCTAATTATGTCGGGAAGTGGCCGATCTTTTTCGCATTTCATGACTTTTGGGACAGACAGTTTGGCGCGCCGCGCCATATGCTGTACCAGCAAAAAAAATTTTTATTTTGAGATTTTAACGCGGGTCGTTCGTGGTTTGGTTTGGGTTGTTACACTTCGGTTCCATCAAATTCCAAAGGTTTGCAGGCAGTGAATTCTTTGTAGGAGCATCCTACACGATTTCTCACGCTGTTAGCTGCATTGCTAGATTCAGAGTTATTGTTGGTATGTAGCGCAGCCTGTACTGCGGCTATATTTGCAGCAAGAAAGGTACGAAATTCCTCTTCGCTCATATTCATGGTGTGTCGAGTAGTCGGTGCCATTTCCTTCAAAATAGCCAATTGAATCGAGTTAATCATACAGAATATTAAGAGTAGTCAATAGTATTTCGTAGCATAATATGAACTCATTTATAAAAGCTTTTTCTTCATATTAGCGATTTATAAGTTTAAATTCGGGTACTACCTACCCGTTAAGTTCATACTTAGTAGCTAATATACAATTCAACTACTAAAATTCCATATGAAAAACTGATTATAATAATATATCACATACAAATATTCTTCAAACTTACAACTTCGCTATATTACATATAACATGAAATATAGTACACTTTGATACAGGACAGTTTTGAAGATAAACCTAGTTAATACGCAAGTTGTTCAGCAAAGGAAATAAAGACACGTAATTCATAAGTCCAGAAACAAGTCATGCATTCTGGTTTTACTAAGACGACTTCCCATCCTTGGTCTTGTGACCATTGGCTAGGCATCATGTTGTAATGTCGTCAAAAGAACGAGGGTTTCGTAATGTCCAACAGCCCCGTAATAATCTAAAAACCTTGTTTCTCACCCCAACTACTGAATCCGTCACTTGTGGGAAGGTCTTATTTAAAAGCTGCAGTCCGATGTTCTTTTTCTCACTTCGGTAAGAAGCGAACATCACTAACCCGTAAGCATAACATGCTTCTTTATGTTGCATGTTAGAAGCTCTTTCTAATTCACGAAATCCTATGTTGGGATATGTTGAGTCAAAATAGGTTCTTAACCCGTAGCGTAAAATTGCATTTGGGTTCCCCGCATTTAATGCTTTAAAGAAAACACGGTGTAACTTACAGTCTCCCCAATGTGATATACCACACCTATCAAAGGAAAGCCTTTTATAAACTAAGGCATTTCTGGAAAGTCTTTCAAATGTTTGACAAGTTAATTTCGTCATAACTAAATGTGCTGATGAATTCTGACCGACTCTAGACAAGATTTCCTCAATCATATCCTCTGGTAGGTCTTCTAAAATATTTAGTTGTCTACCCTTAACGTCCATTTTGTTTTTATACCGTAAAATAGACAAGGATTAGATTCGTAAAAGATAATTAACAAACAATAAAAGCAATTTTTTTTACATAGAACATAAAAGTACAAGCACACTACAATACATATAATATACAACATGATTACAACCCTCTAATCTGAATCGCTGGTTTCTTCTTCTTCGGTCTTGGTTCGTTTTCCTAATTTTCTAGGAATATATGGTGTTCCTCTAATACGAGCCGTTGTTTTCCACAATGGTTTAGAGAAACCTGGTGGTTTAGAGGTTCCCGGGTCATTGTTAACTTTTAGGAAATACGGATGTTGTCGATACCTATAAAGTTCATCGGGGTTGGAATCGGGTTTCTCTATTTTTATACCTTTTCCTTTATTATTTTCTTTTGCTTTATTAAATTGGGTCGAGGTAATTTCTATAACATCATCGGAATCCTCATCGGGATCCGATTCATCGGAAAATTGGTAATCTTCCCAATATTTTGCTTCTTCGGCGGAAACACCATTGACCATTATTAACTTTGGTCCGTTAGTTGAGGATTTTCTTTTATTTAATCGATTTACTATAGGTATCAATATTTCTTCCTCCGGAACCTCTTCTTCTAGTTCCTCCTCTTCCGATTCCTCCTCTACTGGTTCCTCTTCTTCCGGTTCCGCCTCTTCCGGTTCCTCCTCTTCCGGTTCCTTTTCGGGAATTTGTGAATCTTCCCAAAATATATTCGACTCTTCATTATTATTAGGTGAATCAATGGGATTTGTACTAGAGGTAGACATCTATCACACAATATCAAACACGTTAAGAGATTAATATATCACATAATATTTACATGTTAATAATATATAGTTTCCAACAAAAAATGTTAAGCAATCGTTTATGAATAAAAACCCGGTCGAAGTCCAGACTCACTAATGCATACTAAAAAACTCGGTAAGACACACTAATGCAATTTTCTGGTTCTCTAAGACCAACGCTCGGATACCAACTGAAATGTCCCGTTCATATTGATTATAAACGTTCCATATTAATTGATTTCGTCGCGAGGTTTTGACCTCTATATGAGACGTTTTTCAATGACTGCATTCATTTTTAAAACAACCATAATCTTTATTTTATTGATAAAGGTTTAAAAAGCATTACGTAGATTATCAAATAATGATAATCTAATGTAACAACCCAACATTGATTTACCAAAAACACGACACAAAAAAAAAAAAAATTCTGTGACTGCCCATCTGGACAGCGTCCAGAAATCGGGACGGCGTCCAGCCTTTACAACTGGGACGGCGTCCAAGGATTTGGGACGGCGTCCCAATGAACTAAAAAGTACTGATCAGTTTTTTGTTTACACGCGAGCGAAAAACTCGCTCCCCGACACTTTTCAACGAAACCATTTTCACAATATGACATATTAAGTAAAACTAAGATATTGCCACCATAAAAACAAGTTTTACAACCCCGGGCTCACAATGACCCGTTTTACAAATAAAGTAGCAGTTTCGAGCCATTTATCTCTTTAGACGGATTAGAACTCTACAACCCAACCCGATACCAAGAGCATAATCCCGGAGACTACCAAAACCCCCATCCGCGTCCAATTATCCGAAAGCTACCCCATCAAGCCCAACCACTCCTGCACGTCTAGTCTAACAACTAGCTAGCATCAATAACACAATACCTGTAAAAAGGTAAACAACGAGAGGGGTAAGCCGAGGCTTAGTGAATGCAATAATTATACACATACATATATAATATACCTACTTGCAAACACTTACTCACATACCGCATACATGCTAGCAACACAATTAGCTTATCATCACAATTACAAGCTATAACCTCCAATAATCAATCTAGCATAACAAAAGCATATATAATATGAACAAATATAATATGCTTACGCTACAACACAAATAACCATGGTTAACCAATAGTACAAGGAAACGGCGCTCGCGAAAACGCCATCGGTGTTCATAACATCCGTTAGGGCACTTAACACCTCGCACCACTAACCCCTAGGGTGGCACCTTAACACCTCGGCACATCACCCCGAGTGGCATCTTAACACCTCGATGCAACACTCATTATTTTACGGAGTGGTGTCTTAACACCTCGACACTACACTCCTAGGTGGCATCTTAACACCTCGATGCTACACCCGAGTGGCATCTTAACACCTCGAGGCTACACTCTTCACGTGAAACATGGTGTCTTAGCACCTCGACACTACACATTTCACGCTACAACAAATAGATACATTATATACCTACACATATAATTATTCCACTCACCTCGAATTGCCCGCACAAGTCATAAACGTAAATCGCCTCCAAAAGCAACCGAGCAAGCCTTTTACCTATAATACGCATATAGATATACAAACAATCAACATACATTCTCTACGAGAGAATTCGACTTCAACACCCTTTACCAAGGGTTTACACCTATCACCACAAACCGCCCATTTAGACACATAAAGTGGACTTCACCAATTACCACTACGGGTGGTAATTCCGACCCATCCAACAAGTACAATTTAACCAAAATTGCTTATCATCCAATTAATACAAAATTAAAGTCATTCCCAAATTTGACCCATCTAAGTCAACCCATTTTGACATAAGTCCCAAAAACATCTTTAATCACTAACGGCTAGTGACTAACTTTCTCAAATACCATTTAACACTTGAATCAAACATTTATATACTTGGTTCATCAAATCTTGACCCATAACTTAGTTTGACACCGAATCAAGCTCACTTGACCCAAAATACCCATTCGACCCATTTTGACCTAGATTAGGGTTTACACCCAAAAATCAAGTCAATACAAGTGTTCTAAGGTTTAACTAACACATGCATGGTCCAAACTAACAATTCCATCAATTGAAACCCTAAGTCACCAATTCGGGTTTACACACATGAATCTTCCCCAAAAACCCCCCAAACTTCATAATAAATGGTTTATAACTCTAACTAGCACAAACTTTAACTCAAACAATAATCTTAACAAAGAAATTCGGATTTAGAGCTTACCAACACTACCACCACGTAGCCGTGAACGAGGTGAACAACTTTAACTCTTGAGACCCGACCCGAATCACACTTCTTCTTCTCCAAATCCCCAACTCTCTCTCGCTAGAACCTCTCTCTCTCACTAGGGTTTGATGAGAGTGTTTGAGAAGGTGAAATGGGGATAAGAATGAGAGTGGATCAGTTTTAATGGCTCATAACCGACCCCCAAGTGAAAAGACTCAAATACCCTCTTTTAAAACCTTTAAAATACAGCTGCTGGCCTGTCAGGCACTTTGGACGGCATCCAAAAAGCTTGGACGGCGTCCTAACCTTCATTGTTGGACGGCGTCCCAAAGTCTGGACGGAGTCCCAATGAACTGAGTCAGAAACTGAACTTGTTTTGGTCGTAACTTTCAAACCGTAACTCCGTTTTCGACGAATCAAATATCGTTGGAAACGTAATGAGATTTACTATCCAATGATAAGGTTTTAGAACATCAACTCCAACTTTATTTGGGATCCAAATATACACTTACATGCCTCGTATTTCGAATGTCGTTCGAAAAAACTCGTAACTGAAAACGGGTGTTACAACTCTCCCCCACTTAAATTGGATCACGTCCTCGTGATCCGCACCTATAATAGAAGTTAAGCAGTTCTCCCTCGAACATCTCCGTTTCCAATGCGGAGTCACACAAGTAGTACTTGCATCCGTACTCTCGCTTCGTGCACTAATGCATCATAATACAACAATATTGGGTAATCAACCCACGAGTCGAAACAACCGTAACCGTTGCTCCTACGCCGAGTATCCAAACTCATACCATACACTTCACAATCGTCCTAAGAGTAGAACAATTTACCGACAAACATCATCGTCACGCCTCACGATCTTACGAAACACAACCAAGCCCGACATCCATAACATCTTCTACAAATCCGAAGATCTAACCACACGCTAATAATCACTAGCGTGCACTACCGTGACAAGCGATATCTCATACACCCGAAGTCCAGAATTTCCATATAAGAAAATACGAAAATCACTACATATACCTTCAAGTTCTCTCGGCTACAACTCGCCACAAGCTACGTTCGTAACCATATCACTCAATCAGTCAATCCGCACACGACCAATCCGTCACTGGATTAATCCAGGACAACAATAATACACCATGTGCTGAGCAAAACATCAACACTCGACGAGGGTTCCTCCTCTAAACCCTACGACACAACCACACCAGACGGCTTCCTAGTACTAGCATGGAGACTAATCATATGCTAGAATCCCGTCAAGGCGAATTATCATCACAAAATTCCGCAATTCGCCACACGATCTACAAAAATATTCATTACGCCGGGTGGACCTTCCTACCTAGACCGTTCATTAAAGATGGTCTCGACATTTTAATGCAACTAACAGTCGCATTACTAGGGAACACACTCTCGCAAACAAACAACATCCGCGTATCTCGATGTGAGACAATCAGAATCGACACTCTCCGCCTCACATTCGTCCATAAAGTGGAATAATCCACTGACAATCTCCACGATTGTGTTTCCCAACAGGGAAAATACGATATTCGTCACGATATCGAACTTGTTCTCATTCAATTATACTGTTCGGGTTTCACGACAACCCAGATTTTTCACTACGGGAGCACCCGCAACGACAACTTCATTCTCTCACTCCAGGATCTCAAAATTCACATTTGGTCTCATACCGCACATTGGTACTACACGACCACCTTACATAGGAAGTCTTACACTTCCTTCGATCCCATCATCACAATCTTCACGCATAACATTCTCGAGTTGTAACTCACAATCGTAAAGCACGATCTCGAGTTGACATTAGCAACCTTTCACTCTTCCTCGTTAGGAGCTCCGAATACCCATTGAGGCTTAGCACGGTACGTTCCAACATTTCACTATACATAACACCACTGGAGTTTTCCTCGGGCGGCAGTAAAAACTCCCCCACTTAGGATTTATCTCCCTATTCTCACCGCCAAGATGATAACATCTCGCTGAATTGAAATTCCACGTCACACCTGACCATTGTCACCTTTGGTCATAAACATCAATTCACCGCAAATTCACTTTAAGCTCTCAGAGCCGACAGGCACAATCACTTGAGACGTCGTACACGCGATGACATCGCACATTCATACCACAATTCACAACTAACTACCTTAATTGTTTGAAAAGCAAACTCCACCAAAGGCCTACATATGCCTCCAAGCCTAGGCATATGTCACTCCGCTTACTTAGTCGTGATTCTTAGTCGAGATCACCCGACCTTCCACTTGACGAATCGTTATCAACAATTGCTCACTCTCATGGAGAAAAGTGACCAATTCTGACACCATAATTGCGTCCACTACAATATCAACACTTCATCAAAACCCTTCGGACTAACCGACCATTAAGTCCGTCACGGCTCACCGGTCATCTCTACCCGTCTATCACTTAAGAGCAACAAGATTCGCTCACCCGTCACTTCATAAGAAGTATTCGTCACAATGCTCTTAAACTTCGACTTTCGCAACCGTCGAATTACCATCACTCGTCGATCACTATTATAATCTCCGATGCTTCCAAGGGTATCTCACGGGCACCCTAAGCACAAAGTGATCACACCACTACCGGAGTTGAACATTACCCTAGCAGGTATAAAAAGGCACCTGACGCAGTTTCATGCAGACTCCCACCACAATCAAATGAATTTTAGAAAATTGATCTTTAGGTTCCATACACCCGATGTTACCCATCTCTCTATAATAATGACCCAAAGTCATACCTACCCGATAACCTTACGGTTTATTGTCTTATCGAAATTTCCTAGCGATCACACGCTACCCGCAGTTTCCACAAGGCCAAACGATATAGCCTAATGAGGCCCTTCATCTAACACAAGGAGATGCTCGGGGATACCAAGTCTTACACCCTTCTACATCTCGATAAAACCACTACTACAAGGGATATTCCATTAGGAATGTTGCCCTATAATCTACAACACACTAACGCAATCAACATTACACGGGTCCCACTCCCATGAGTTTAACGACCCGAAGACTCCTCGATTCGCCAATTCCAAGGCGACTCACAACAAGAATCCTAACACGATTCTCTAACCACACACTCTACCGAGTGTAACTCAAAACTACAATCATTAGACTTGTCGCATTCCATTACAGAATTCAAGTCCTCGTCGTACACACGCAAACGTAAATCGATCTTCCTAGTTACGATGGGTAACTAAAACCAATAACAATCTCAATAATGCACCCACTACTTAGGGTGGCTAAGCACGCAACAAACTTGTGAGTTGGCTCACTCACTTAACTAACCGAATCCATCGTAACACTTCACGACTCGCAACGAACCCGATGCGACTACAAGCACATCACCCGAGACAACTATCAATTAGGAACCAATAAAGATTCCTCATTTATCCCGAATCTACCCCAACCATGCACGTTTCCTCCATTCGGTACTCGTCATGTCATGCTTGATGTCAAGATACACTTTCATAATAATGGTGATTGGTCACTATTACAAATGCGTGCCTTACCATTTCCACATGGTCACGCAAAGTACTTTACCCGGACTGACGCAACATTCACACAAAATAACACGCGATAACTCCTAGTACCCGAATGACCAAAGTCCTTACCGTGAACTTGATCACTCAAAACCGCCAAACATACGAATCTCCCCAATAGATTCATCCCTAGGATACCGCACAAAAGATACCTGTATATATACACCTATATATAACATAATAATAAATATACACAAGTACACCGCAATAACACGTCATCCTACAGCCTAGGTGACTATCACTAAAACAACGTCCCCGTTCGCCTACTTACCTTAGGCACTAGCAATCTAAGGCACTAATTTACACGCGAAATAAGGCCCCACATAATCCCACATTGGACAAGCACTAGTCCTAGTTAGTCAACTACTCTAAGGCACTAACAAATCTCAATCCGACCCGTACTCCTACAAGCCCCGCAAATAACGCACAATCGCCAATAAGTCTAAGACTAGGCACCTATCCCAAGGTTACCTAATTCCCTTAGACTATGCTCTGATACCACTTGCAACAACCCAATATTGATTTACCAAAAACACGACACAAAAAAAAAAAATTTCTGTGACTGCCCATCTGGACGGCGTCCAGAAATCGGGACGTCGTCCAGCCTTTACAACTGGGACGGCGTCCAAGGATTTGGGATGGCGTCCCAATGAACTAAAAAGTACTGATCAGTTTTTTGTTTACACGCGAGCGAAAAACTCGCTCCCCGACACTTTTCAATGAAACCATTTTCACAATATGACATATTAAGTAAAACTAAGATATTGCCACCATAAAAACAAGTTTTACAACCCCGGGCTCACAATGACCCGTTTCAAAAATAAAGTAGCAGTTTCGAGCCATTTATCTCTTTAGACGGATTATAACTCTACAACCCAACCCGATACCAAGAGCATAATCCCGGGGACTACCAAAACCCCCATCCGCGTCCAATTATCCGAAAGCTACCCCATCAAGCCCAACCGCTCCTGCACGTCTAGTCTAACAACTACCTAGCATCAATAACACAATACCTGTAAAAAGGTAAACAACGAGAGGGGTAAGTCGAGGCTTAGTGAATGCAATAATTATACACATACGTATATAATATACCTACTTGCAAACACTTACTCACATACCGCATACATGCTAGCAACACAATTAGCTTATCATCACAATTACAAGCTATAACCTCCAATAATCAAGCTAGCATAACAAAAGCATATATAATATGAACAAATATAATATGCTTACGCTACAACACAAATAACCATGGTTAACCAATAGAACAAGGGAACGGCGCACGCGAAAACGCCATCGGTGTTCATAACATCCGTTAGGGCACTTAACACCTCGCACCACTAACCCCTAGGGTGGCACCTTAACACCTCGGCACATCACCCCGAGTGGCATCTTAACACCTCGATGCAACACTCATTATTTTACGGAGTGGTGTCTTAACACCTCGACACTACACTCCTAGGTGGCATCTTAACACCTCGATGCTACACCCGAGTGGCATCTTAACACCTCGACTCGATGCTACACTCTTCACGTGAAACATGGTGTCTTAGCACCTCGACACTACACATTTCACGCTACAACAAATACATACATTATATACCTACACATATAATTATTCCACTCACCTCGAATTGCCCGCACAAGTCATAAACGTAAATCGCCTCCAAAAGCAACCGAGCAAACCTTTTACCTATAATACGCATATAGATATACAAACAATCAACATACATTCTCTACGAGAGAATTCGACTTCAACACCCGTTACCAAGGGTTTACACCTATCACTACAAACCGCCCATTTAGACACATAAAGTGGACTTCACCAATTACAACTACGGGTGGTAATTTCGACCCATCCAACAAGTACAATTTAACCAAAATTGCTTATCATCTAATTAATCCAAAATTAAAGTCATTACCAAATTTGACCCATCTAAGTCAACCCATTTTGACATAAGTCCCAAAAACATCTTTAATCACTAACGGCTAGTGACTAACTTTCTCAAATACCATTTAACACTTGAATCAAACATTTATATACTTGGTTCATCAAATCTTGACCCATAACTTAGTTTGACATCGAATCAAGCTCACTTGACCCAAAATACCCATTCGACCCATTTTGACCTAGATTAGGGTTTACACCCAAAAATCAAGTCAATACAAGTGTTCTAAGGTTTAACTAACACATGCAAGGTCCAAACTAAAAATTCCATCAATTGAAACCCTAAGTCACCAATTCGGGTTTACATACATGAATCTTCCCCAAAAACCCCCAAACTTCACAATAAATGGGTTATAACTCTAACTAGCACAAACTTTAACTCAAACAATAATCTTAACAAAGAAATTCGGATTTAGAGCTTACCAACACTACCACCACGTAGCCGTGAACGAGGTGAACAATTTTAACTCTTGAGACCCGACCCGAATCACACTTCTTCTTCTCCAAATCCCCAACTCTCTCTCGCTAGAACCTCTTTCTCTCACTAGGGTTTGATGAGAGTGTTTGAGAAGGTGAAATGGGGATAAGAATGAGAGTGGATCAGTTTTAATGGCTCATAACCGACCCCCAAGTGAAAAGACTCAAATACCCTCTTTTAAAACCTTTAAAATACAGCTGCTGGCCTGTCAGGCACTTTGGACGGCGTCTAAAAAGCTTGGACGGCGTCCTAACCTTCATTGTTGGACGGCGTCCCAAAGTCTGGATGGAGTCCCAATGAACTGAGTCAGAAACTGAACTTGTTTTGGTCGTAACTTTCAAACCGTAACTCCATTTTCGACGAATCAAATATCGTTGGAAATGTAATGAGATTTACTATCCAATGATAAGGTTTTAGAACATCAACTCCAACTTTATTTGGGATCCAAATATACACTTACATGCCTCGTATTTCGAATGTCGTTCGAAATAACTCGTAACTGAAAACGGGTGTTACATCTAAAATATACCGTTTACACACGACCATTACATAATGGTTTACAATAAGAATATATTACATCAAAAATATGTTTCTTGAATGCAGTTTTTACATAATATCATACATGCATGGACTCCAAATCTTGTCCTTATTTTAGCATGCAACAGCGGAAGCTCTTAATAATCACCTGAGAATAAACATGCTTAAAACGTCAACAAAAAATGTTGGTGAGTTATAAGTTTAACCTATATATTATCAAATCATAATAATAGACCACAAGATTTCATATTTCAATATACATCCCATACATAGAGATAAAATTCATTCATATAGTGAACACCTGGTAACCGACATTAACAAGATGCATATAAGAATATCCCCTATCATTTCGGGAAATCCTTCGGACATGATAAAAACGAATTCGAAGTACTAAAGCATCTGGTACTTTGGATGGGGTTCGTTAGGCCTAATAGATCTATCTTTAGGATTCGCGTCAATTAGTAGATCGGTTTACTAATTCTTAGGTTACCAAGCAAAAGGGGCATATCCGGCTTCGATCATTCACCCATATAATGTAGTTTCAATTACTTCTGTCTATTTCGTAAAACATTTATAAAACTGCATGTATTCTCATCCCAAAATATTAGATTTTAAAAGTGGGTCTATAACACACTTTCACAGATTTTTACTTTGTCGGGAAGTAAGACTTGGCCACTGGTCAATTCACGAACCTATAACAAATATGTACATATATATCGAAGTATGTTCAAAATATATTTACAACATTTTTAATACGTTTTAATGTTTTAAGTTTATTAAGTCAGATGTCCTCGTTAGTAAACTACAACTAGTTGTCCACAATTAGATGTACAGAAAATAAATTGATATATATTATCTTGAATCAATCCACGACCCAGTGTATATACGTCTCAGGCTAGATCACAACTCAAAGTATATATATTTTTGAAATCAACCTCAACCCTGTATAGCTAACTCCAACATTACTGCATATAGAGCGTCTATGGTTGTTCCAAATAATATATATACATGGGTCAATATGATATGTCAAAACATTTGCATATGTGTCTATGGTATCCCAAGATTACATAATATATTAGAATACATGTATAATAAAATATAAGTTAGCTAGGATATGATTTGTATAGAATTGTTACAATATTTCCCGTAGCTACAACAATCAAAAAATATCCAATATTGTTTTACCCATAACTTCTTCGTTTTGAGTGAATCAAATTGCTATGGTTTCATATTGAACTCTATTTTATGAATCTAAACAGAAAAAGTATAGGTTTATAGTCGGAAATATAAGTTACAAGTCATTTTTGTAAGAGGTAGTCATTTCAGTCGAAAGAACGACATCTTGATGACCATTTTGAAAAACATACTTTCTCTTTGAGTTTAACCATAATTTTTGGATATAGTTTCATGTTCATTAGAAAAATAATTTTCCCAGAAGAACAACTTTTAAATTAAAGTTTATCATAGTTTTTAATTAACTAACCCAAAACAGCCCGCGGTGTTACTACGACGGCGTATATCCGGTTTTACGGTGTTTTTCGTGTTTCCAGGTTTTAAATCATTAAGTTAGCATATCATATAGATATAGAACATGTGTTTAGTTGATTTTAAGAGTCAAGTTATAAGGATTAACTTTTGTTTGCTAACAAGTTTAGAATTAACTAAACTATGTTCTAGTGATTTCAAGTTTAAACCTTCGAATAAGGTAGTTTTATATATATGAATCGAATGATGTTATGAACATCATTAATACCTCAGGTTGTGTGGATAAACCTACTAGAAATAAGAAAATTAGATCTAGCTTCAAAGGATCCTTGGATGGCTTGAAAGTTCTTGAAGCAGAATCATGACACGAAAACAAGTTCAAGTAAGATTTCCACTCGAAATAAGATTGTTATAGTTATAGAAATTGAATCAAAGTTTGAATATGAGTATTACCTTGTATTAGAAAGATATCATACTGTAAATAAGAAAGATTTCTTGAGGTTGGATGATCACTTTACAAGATTGGAAGTAAGCTAGCAAACTTGGAAGTATTCTTGATTTTATGAAACTAGAACTTATAGAATTTATGAAGAACACTTAGAACTTGAAGATAAAACTTGAGAGAGATAAATTAGATGAAGAAAATTGAAGAATGAAAGTGTTTGTAGGTGTTTTTGGTCATTGGTATATGTATTAGATATAAAGGATGTGTAATTTTGTTTACATGTAAATAAGTCATGAATGATTACTAATATTTTTGTAATTTTATTAGATATTTCATGCTAGTTGCCAAATGATGGTTCCCACATGTGTTAGGTGACTTACATGGGCTGCTAAGAGCTGATCATTGGAGTGTATATACTAATAGTACATACATCTAAAAGCTGTGTATTGTACGAGTACGAATACGGGTGCATACAAGTAGAATTGTTGATGAAACTGAACGAGGATGTAATTGTAAGCATTTTTATTAAGTAGAAGTATGTTGATAAGTGTATTGAAGTCTTTAAAAAGTGTATGAATACATATTAAAACACTACATGTATATACATTTTAACTGAGTCGTTAAGTCATCGTTAGTCGTTACATGTAAATGTTGATTTGAAACCTTTAAGTTAACGATCTTGTTAAATCTTGTTAACCCAATATTTATTATATCTAATGAGATGTTAAATTATTATATTATCAAGATATTATGATATATTAATATATATTAATATGATATATATATATATATATATATATATATATATATATATATATATATATATATATATATATATATATTAAATGTCGTTACAACGATAATCGTTACACATATGTCTCGTTTCGAAATCCTTAAGTTAGTAGTCTTGTTTTTACATATGTAGTTCATTGTTAATATACATAATGATATGTTTACTTATCATTTATCATGATTAAACATAGTGTAACAATATCTTAATATGATTCATATGTAATTAGTAAGACGTTGTTATAACGATAATCGTTATATATATCGTTTCGAGTTTCTTAATTCAATAAACACAATTTTATGTATATAACTCATTGTTAAAATACCTAATGAGATACTTACTTATCATAATATCATGTTAACTATATATATAATCATATATATGTCATCATATAGTTTTTACAAGTTTTAACGTTCGTGAATCACCGATCAACTTGGGTGGTCAATTGTCTATATGAAACCAATTTCAATTAATCAAGTCTTAACAAGTTTGATTGCTTAACATGTTGGAAACACTTAATCATGTAAATAACAATTTCATTTAATATATATAAACATGGAAAAGTTCATGTCACTACAAATATAATATCTATGACGTATATAGAAGTATAACAATGGGTATATCAATTATCACAAAGATAATTTGATGGACCAAAATGTACTCTTTGAAAGTTCGTTTAAAAAGTCATCGTAAATACACATTAGTTAATACAAAAATTATTCTATGACTCTGTAGTCAAGACTCACGAAACTATATTAGAGTGTATTTATTTTGATTTATTATATAAATCGTGAACTAAATTGATTGTATCTAATTGTGACATGAAAAGTTTCTATAATTGATATACTCGAAATATTATATTAATTACATGATAACCAATCATGAATTGCATTGATGGTATAGTTATGTATATTTAATACGAGAGTTACTAAAACTCATTTAGTATTCATAAAAGAAATGTAAATTTATCATAACATACACATAATGAACATGAGAATTTATCCACGGTAAGTCAACAGACTTTTGCTCTTTTTCTCATGCATAACTTATAGGTAAACAATGTGAATCACATACATTGAAACACCTTTCCTTTTTCTTTTCTTTTTTAAATATAAATCTCCACAACATATATAGGATGAGATTATATTTCCAATAAATACATCAAGATCATGTATGCACAAAACATAATATTTCATGAATATATTCATCTTTTAAACATAAAAAATACATATTAAATATTCATCTTTTAAACAAAAAAAATACATATTCAATCAACAATAAAAATCAAGACAACAACAAAATGTTTCATATTTCTTTTAATTCAACAAATAAATTAAATAAATCCACGTTCAAATTTATTATCAATTGAATGGTGCATCTAATTTCAGTGTTATATTAACACATACTTTGTAATTGATAAATATCATGCAATTTGTGTTCAGTAATGTACCGAATGATCAACAAACAGATCAAAACAATATTACATATTACAATATATACGTACATATTCATATTCTTTTTCTTAAAAAATCCAAGCAAATAGACGGAGTTACGGTTTAAAAAATACGACCAAAATAAATTTCACAAATAACTGAAATGTCAAACTTGTGAGCTGACAAGAGTGAGCACCTCAACCGTGAGTCCTCAACCGTACAGTGGGAGCTGAAGAACAGCACCAGCACGCTATTTTTGGGTTTTTTTTTTTATAACCCAAATCTTATTTTTTGCAAGTTCTAACTACGAAACCACTTCAAAAAGATCATACAACATCTATAGATACTATATCTGACATAAATCAAGCATTATAAACAGATCTAAGCAAGAATCAACCATCAAATTGCAAACTTTGAACATAAACACCAAAACCCCAATAACCAAGAATTAAAGCATGAATTTACCAAGACAAACCTGGATTGATGCTAACTAGGAAGGTAGATATTAGTTCCTAAAGCCACTTAATAAAATTCCAAGCTTTAATCAAATTAGGGTTTCAAAGGAGCATGAGTTAGGTACGGGAGTGAGTTTCACCAATTGCAAAAATGGATAGAAACATCCAGAACATGGCATATATAGGTGGGTTTTAATCCATACCCCATAACACACGGGTATTTAACAGTTATCTAATATCTTACATACTTTGTTAGGCGACCTTAACGGAGTCCAAATTAAATAAACAAACCTTTTCTACGACCCTTGTCACGAACTGGTCTCAACTTACAATCACATAATCATAAACACATAGTTAATTAAATCACTACTTAACACTATACAAGGGTAATTTTGGTCATTTTCACCTAGGCCCGATCTCAGAATCTGGTTAAAGTCAAAATTTGGTCAAAGTCGTAGGTCACGATAACAAAATCCTATCAACTACTAGTCATACAGCACATAACAACATCTAATCAAGTAGTCACATATCCTAAATCTCATCTTATCTTACTGAAACTTTCTCATGATCTACCAAAATGTGCTTACGTTGACCAGACATAATACATTATCATAGATCACATCTCCATTTCACTTAAGAAAATTCGAGAAACCTAAATCCCAGTCATCTCTATCACTACAGTCAATGTGATGACCCGAAAAATTTTGACTTATTTAAACAAATTCTCTATACGATTTATTATTTTGACACGTTAAGCAAAGTCTGTTAGATTGAGTCTCAAAATTTAAGAACTGTTTCATATATTCAATTACCTTTAACTGCTCTCGACGATTCATGAACAATTATATGTATGTATGTATATATATATATATATATATATATATATATATATATATATATATATATATATATATATATATATATATATATATATATATATATATATATATATATATATATATATATATATATGATAAGGCTAAAAAGGAACATATATTTCATAGCAAAATCCCCCAAGAAAGACAAGATTTTAGTTGCAATTGTTCCATTTTCAAGTAATATTCGTTTATTTTAAATAAGTGCGAAGACAAAAGGCGAAAACGACGAATTGAAGACACAAACATCCAAAAAGCTCAAATGTACAAGATACAATTCAAAAGGTTCAATTTATTGATGAGAAACGTCTAAAAATGACAAGAGTACAAGTTACAAAACGCAAAGTACAAGATATTAAATTATACGAAAGGACGTTCGAAAATCCGAAACCAGGACATGAACCAACTCTCAACGCTCGACGCAACGGTGTAAAAATTACGAGTCAACTATGCACAAGAATAAAATATAATATTTAAATAAATCATAATAAGAATAATATTAAATAATAAAAAGTTGTTAATTGAGCATAGTTCAGGGGTCGTAAATGAAAATTCAATTTATAATTTGGCCTATAAAAGGAACGATCTATGTTCGATGAATGAGAAGAAGATTTTTTTCGATCTCTTTTTTTTCTTCTATCTTTTTCTTATTTTTCTATCTATCAATATCAATATCTATATTCTATATCTCTATCATAATGTTAACTTAATAAGATATAACAATAATCTTAATTTTAATTTTAAATTATGATAATAATAAGATTTATGATAGAGATCTTTTGAGTATGTAAGTCGAAATTCTGTCCGTGTAACGCTACGCTATTTTTAATCATTGTAAGTTATGTTCAACCTTTTTACATTAATGTCTCGTAGCTAAGTCGTTATTATGCTTATTTAAAATGAAGTAATCATGATGTTGGGCTAATTACTAAAATTGGGTAATTGGGCTTTGTACCATAATTAAGGTTTGGGCAAAAGACCGACACTTGTGGAAATTGAACTATTGACTATTAATAGATGGGGGGTATTGTCTAATTGAGTGACAACTCATTAGAGTCTGTCGAACCTATCTTCAAATTAATTAACCTAATAATTAATAATGATTATGGTTGTCCTATTTAGTGATGTTCATATGGAATCTGTTATAATCATTTAATTAATCAATTGGGTTGGGTAATTGATTATTCATTCTGATCAAGTGGATGAATTAATATTCATAAACTAATTAAAACAGGGGTGGATTACATACAGTGATAACTGGTGTAATTGTTGACAGAAGTGATAACTGCGTCACAGTTTAAATCCTTAATCAGTTGGAATATTTGACTTCGGGTATAAGGGTAATTTGACGAGGATACTCGCACTTTATATTTATGACCGATGGACTATTATGGACAAAAACCAGATAGATGTATCAAATAAACCAGGACAAAGGACAATTAACCCATGGTAATAAATTAAAATCAACACGTCAAACATCATGATTACGGAAGTTTAAATAAGCATAATTCTTTTATTATATTTCTCATCGTATCTTTATTTACTGTCATTTTATTACTCGCAATTTTATTTTCTGTCATTTTATTTATCGCAATTTATTTTACGCACTTTAATTTTTGTCATTTATTTTTACGCTTAAAATCGACAAACTGGTCATTAAACGGTAAAACCCCCATTTTATAATAATACTACTACTTATTTATATATATATTTTTACAAATAAACTTAATAATATAGCGTTAACTTCACCAGCTCCCTGTGGAACGAACCGGACTTACTAAAAACTACACTACTCTACGATTAGGTACACTGCCTATAGTGTTGTAGCAAGGTTTAGGTATATCACAACCGTAAATTAATAAAACTTGTGTCATATTTTGTAGTATTTCCTAGTAAAAATAATACTATTTCGTACCCTCACGCTACAACATCAAGTTTTTGGCGCCGCTGCCGGGGACTCGGCGAAACACTATATTTTTAATTTATATTTGAAAAAAAAAAAAAAAAAAAATTTCTGTAAAAAAAAAAAAAAAAAAAAAAATTTCTGTAAAAAAAAAAAAAAAAAACCGTAAAAAAAAAAAATATAAACGTTTTTTTTAAGAAAAAAAACAAAAAAAAAAAAAAACAAAAAAAAAATTAAAAAATTATATATTTTTAAGATTTTGTCTATAAAAAATTATTTTTTTAGTTTTATTACCTTTAGATTTTTAGACTATAGTCGCAACTTTTAGTATTAAGTTTAGTTTTGCCATAGTTATTTTCTTATTTTTATTTTTCGACGCCTTTTACCTATGTATCAATTACAATTCCAATTAGTAATATCTATTTGTAGTTTTAATTTTAAGATAGTGATAGTTATAAGGTTGGATTAACCGCGTGTTTACAAACCACTCTTCGTCTTTTTCATTTTTCGACACTTTTCGACGCGCAATCTATTTCTTCCTTATTTCTCGTCATTCTAGTTATAGGACATAGAATTTTATCTACTTCTTATCTAATATTTCTTAAACGAAAAGGAAAATTATCTAAGTGGTTAAGTTAATAGACGTTGACATTTTTCTGGTTCGTAGTAATAGTTGGATTTGTACGTGGACCGGGTTATTGGAGCCAAACAGTCCTCAATTATATTGAGACCAAACGAATCCTGCCCCTCTGCTGCATCTTTTGGCTATTCGAAACGTGGGCAAAAATCAGAAAAGTCTATTAATTGGATAGCTTATTTAAGTTTTTCTTATTATTTTTTATAACTAATAGGATATTCTGTGAATGCACCGAGCAAGACGTTCACCACCTTTTATACGTTCACCACCTGTAACTAGATCAAGACATTTAACGAATATCGCCGCCGTTGATTTTTCTTTAGAATCGTCATCAAGTCGACCAAATCCTCAAACTCAAATTTCCGATAATCCAGTTTTTGAAACAAACCTCACAATTGAGAATCCGGAGAATATTCAGGAACGGTTTGTAGATCCCGAACCATTAAACTTTCCTCCGGAACCACCAATCATTCAAACAGAGATTGTTGAGGAAAGAAACCATTAAATCAGAAACCTCTAGTGATTCAGATACAACACTTCCAATCATGGAAAATCTAGAACCTCTAAGTATGGAAGACCGAATGAGAGCCACACGCACGGGCCAAGGTCACGCCATTATTAAACCAGAAGTTAATGCTCCAGATTATGAAATTAAAGGACAAATTCTACACATGGTGACTAATCAATGCCAATTCAGTGGTGCGCCGAATGAAGACCCAAACGAACATCTTCGTACGTTTAATAGAATTTGTACACTATTCAAAATCCGAGAAGTGGAAGACGAACAAATCTATCTCATGTTGTTTCCCTGGACTTTAAAGGGAGAAGCCAAAGATTGGTTAGAATCGTTACCTGAAGGGGCGATTGACACATGGGATGTTTTAGTTGAAAAATTTCTTAAACGATTCTTTCCGGCATCCAAAGCCGTGAGACTTCAAGGAGAAATTGTTACGTTCGCGCAAAATCCAAATGAAACATTATATGAGGCGTGGACAAGATTCGGAAGGATGTTGAGAGGATGTCCTCAACACGGATTAGATACTTTTCAAATAGTACAAATCTTCTATAAAGGCGTAGACATCGCCACACGAAAAGACATCGACATAACCGCTGGTGGTTCCATTATGAAGAAAACCGCAACTGAAGCTTACAAAATTATTGATAACACAGCCTCCCACTCTCATGAGTGGCACCAAGAGAAAGATATATATCGTTCATCTAAAGCGGCTAGAGCCGATTCTAGCCATAACTTTGATTCCGTTTCCGCAAAAATAGATGCTTTCGAGAGACGAATGGAAAAGATGAATAAAGATATTCACGCAATACGAATTAGTTGTGAGCAATGCGGTGGACCACACTTAATGAAAGACTGTCACATTGAACAAACGATGGAACAACGTGAGAATGTTGTCTACATGAACCAAAGGCTGGAAAATAGTTATCAGAATAATTATCAACCGCCAAGGCCAAACTTCAATCGAAATCAAAACATTCTTTACAATCTAAATGGACCCAACAACAACTCGTACAACCAACAAGGTCCGAATAACCAACCAACTCAAAACAACACTTTCAATCAACAAAGACCTAGCTTGTATAAACCACCACAACAAACCGAAGAGAAAAAGCCAAATCTAGAAGAAATGATGGCAAAGCTAGTTGAATCTCAAACACAATTTATTACATCTCAAACCCAAACGAACGCGAGGTTTGATCAGTCATTAAGAACTCAACAAGCTTCCATTTTGAATCTAGAAAAACACGTAGGTACTCTTGCTAGCATGATGAGTGAGAGGGAACAAGGAAAGCTACCGAGTAATACTGAAGTAAATCCTCGAAAAGAGAATGTTAATATGGTTTCAACAAATTCTGAAAAACCAGCATCAGAAGATGGGAAGGTTTTAGATGTGAGTAACAATGAAGAAGTTACACCACCACCACCCGAGTATGTAAAGCCAGTGGTGGCACCATACAAACCACCCATCCCGTTTCCAAGAAAAGGAGTTGAGTATGAGCAAGTGATAGGTAATAAAGATTGTGATACCTCTGGAAAGAAGAAGAAGAAAAAGAATAAGAAAGTACAAGAAACAAAAACCGTAAAGATAAACCCGGTGAATACAGTTCCACCAAAACCTCCTCCTAGGATAGGTGATCCGGGTGAATTTATTGTTCCTTGTCTACTTAGTGATTGTGTCATGTATGATGCACTAGCAGATTTAGGTGCAAGTGTAAGTGTTATGCCTCTTTCCTTATATAAGAGATTAGGTGTAGGTGAGTTAAGTCCAACGGATATGAGTGTTCGACTCTTTGATCAAACCATTAAGCACCCAGTTGGAATTGCCGACAACCTACCCATTCAAGTAGGCAATTTAACGTTTCTAGTCGAATTTATTGTCATTGACATAGAAGAGGACCCAAACGTTCCTCTAATTTTAGGTCGACCATTCTTTGCGTCCACCGGGGCGTTATTTGATGTAGGAAATGGAAGAATGACACTTAAAAGTGGTAACAAATCAATCACCTTTATGATTCGAAAGTCTAAATCTCCACCAACTAAAACCGTTGAACCAGTAAAAACGATTGGTAATAACCATGTTGTTTTACCAACTCCAACTGTAGTGCTTAGCAATAATAAAACGCCTAAGTGTGGGGAAAATGAAGTAAAACCTAATGATGACTTGATAATAAAGAACCCCGTTGTTGATACGAAATTAAATGACCCCGTTATTAACAGTTCAATGAAGAAACTTTTTAAACGGGCTATCGATGCTAGAAGTAAGGGGAACTTTAAGTTATGTAACCGGTTAGTATCCAATCTGTCGCCTAAAGAAAAGGCGAAACTAGTTGAATTTTGGGATATTACGGAAGAAGCCGGGCAATGGCTTAAAGAAAAAGTCACAGATATGCAAGTTGATTATGGACCAAAAGAAATTGACGATGAAGTTAATCACAATTTCGACACCACAGCTACCTAAGTGTGGGGAGATTCAAATGTTCTAAGAAAATGTTATCTAGAGTTAGTTGTTCTGTTCTCGTGTAGTTCCGAGAATGGAATCCGATTGGTCTTTTCCGCTAGCAGACACTAAAGAACTAGTTTTCTTCCCCCATTCTGAATTTTTGTTTTTTTTTAGGTTTTATATGAAATTAATATGCTTTTAAGTTTTGTGTGATATTTAAAAACAAAATTTACTTTAATTCATTAAGTTGAAAAAATGATTTCTAAAATTCGTC
Organism: Rutidosis leptorrhynchoides; assembly: GCF_046630445.1. NCBI lineage: Eukaryota > Viridiplantae > Streptophyta > Magnoliopsida > Asterales > Asteraceae > Rutidosis > Rutidosis leptorrhynchoides. Next base: position 111,311,682 of record NC_092340.1, read on the forward strand.
GTGAGTTGAAGACTAGGTCATTAAGCCGAAATTGCTTTACCCGAGGGTGGGACGGCAAATTTTGTTATCATTATTTTTAATTTTATTGATCTAAAGTATGCCAAAAAGATATTAGACTTTATAAATTTTTGAACGTGGGGTAATATACCCAACTTCAAAAATATGTATATATATGTTTGTATTTTATATTATGTACAAAACAGGGTAGAACAACGCACTTTCAAAGACTAACATTAAGTTCAGCAATAGCTACTGATTTTGACGACAAGAAGCAAAATATCAAATGTGATGTAAAATAATATGCTTACAATCTGGGTATTTTTAATCACTTTTCTACACTAATCACCCTCATGAATTTATAATTATAGTCTGATTTCATGCAAATGAGGGCATTGCATGATCTCAAGTGTGGGGAAGGGTTATAAATTCTCTCGGGTTTGCACTTAGTTTATTTGCCAAATTTTGTGAAAATTTGAAAAATTTTCAACTAAATGAATTTAAAATCATGTTTATACATATTTATGAACGGTGAAAACTAGGTGATAATACCGAAATTATCGTTACCTCGAAAAGGACATAAATTGAGAAACACCCTAAAACGCTTGAATTCATTTAAAATGAAATAGAAGAAAATAAAAAGGCAAAGAAAGAAACTAAGTGTGGGAAGAATGTACCAAGTTATTCAATTTAAAACATATATCACATATTTTTGTACAAGATTATTGCAGGTACTTTTGCTTTGGACGATACTAATCAGTTTTACCCGGTTTACTGTAATACATTTGAAAGAAAGATGGATCTACACGATGAATCAATTCCATCATTAAAAGGAAGTAAAGTCTTCCGAAAAAGACACGCGCTTCTTGATTTAGGTCATGAAGTTGTCGTCCAGACCAGCTGTAGGTTGACGAAAAACCTAGAAAAGTCATCACTAAAATCAGCAGGAAATCCACGGACCTCAGCATCAAACAGGGTCGCCAAGTGGTCAGACTTATCCTAACCATGAGAGGGTCTGTCTTGTAAAATGGGGAGGGCACCGTGCAAATTAGCTTGATAAGACTAATGAATCAGATCCCCAGAAAGGATAATCTCCTTAAAGATTAAAAATCAGCTTTTAAGACTGATAATACTCAATCCTAGAGATTGACCTTAAAGATTGAGAATTCAAACTCATGGAATTCGATGATATCTAAACTCGAGCTTGAACGAGAAAATATTTTGATAAAAATTACAAACCGATTTGTTTTCTGAAAAACCATTTTTAATGCGTTCATTACCATTGAACGTAAAATCCTAGGAATTCACCTGGAATTCATTAGGTCACCTGAACCAAATCGGGTGTCAACCGTAAGAACGGTGGTTGCATAGCATGGTCGGAGACAGGACCTTGTGCCAGACCGAAAAATTATAGGATGATCTTTACTATTGCTCCTACCAAGGATAGTTCTAGCATCCGACACGTTAAAAGACCATAATCATCTGCATGTCACGGGACATTGCCTTAACAGTTTCTTGTTCATCGCTTTCCTTTACAACCGGACGGTAGTTTACCGAAAGGTAATATACGGAACAAGTAAACTGGATGTGTGCTTTCCGATACCGGGATAGCAGTGGATTACACGAGCCTAAAAGTTTTAGCCAAAATAATGATCCACAAATATATTTTGCAACACCGATGGTGGGTCAAATCAGAAAACTTGTCTAGGGTAAAATCTAGCTTGAATTTTTAAAAGATCAAATGTTTTCATAAAGATCCAATTTCCTAAAGGATCTAAATTTTTATAGTCATGTGGGACTGTAAACCGCCTTTCAAATGTGCACTTTGCTTTGGAAACCGAAAGTAAATCGGCTATTTGATTGCAAGTGTCGTTGACCTAAACCCAAGGCAACTGTGGATGACACACCCACCTTTAACCATGGTTCTATTGTTAATATCATTGTTTATACCGCTCTATAAAAATCACTGATGTACAAAGTGTGAAGAATAAAGAAGTGATTCATGTGATGTATTATATTATTTCAAGACTGTATTGCTTGAGGACAAGCAACGCTCAAGTGTGGGGATATTGATAAGGCTAAAAAGGAACATATATTTCATAGCAAAATCCCCCAAGAAAGACAAGATTTTAGTTGCAATTGTTCCATTTTCAAGTAATATTCGTTTATTTTAAATAAGTGCGAAGACAAAAGGCGAAAACGACGAATTGAAGACACAAACATCCAAAAAGCTCAAATGTACAAGATACAATTCAAAAGGTTCAATTTATTGATGAGAAACGTCTAAAAATGACAAGAGTACAAGTTACAAAACGCAAAGTACAAGATATTAAATTATACGAAAGGACGTTCGAAAATCCGAAACCAGGACATGAACCAACTCTCAACGCTCGACGCAACGGTGTAAAAATTACGAGTCAACTATGCACAAGAATAAAATATAATATTTAAATAAATCATAATAAGAATAATATTAAATAATAAAAAGTTGTTAATTGAGCATAGTTCAGGGGTCGTAAATGAAAATTCAATTTATAATTTGGCCTATAAAAGGAACGATCTATGTTCGATGAATGAGAAGAAGATTTTTTTCGATCTCTTTTTTTTCTTCTATCTTTTTCTTATTTTTCTATCTATCAATATCAATATCTATATTCTATATCTCTATCATAATGTTAACTTAATAAGATATAACAATAATCTTAATTTTAATTTTAAATTATGATAATAATAAGATTTATGATAGAGATCTTTTGTGTATGTAAGTCGAAATTCTGTCCGTGTAACGCTACGCTATTTTTAATCATTGTAAGTTATGTTCAACCTTTTTACATTAATGTCTCGTAGCTAAGTCGTTATTATGCTTATTTAAAATGAAGTAATCATGATGTTGGGCTAATTACTAAAATTGGGTAATTGGGCTTTGTACCATAATTAAGGTTTGGGCAAAAGACCGACACTTGTGGAAATTGAACTATTGACTATTAATAGATGGGGGGTATTGTCTAATTGAGTGACAACTCATTAGAGTCTGTCGAACCTATCTTCAAATTAATTAACCTAATAATTAATAATGATTATGGTTGTCCTATTTAGTGATGTTCATATGGAATCTGTTATAATCATTTAATTAATCAATTGGGTTGGGTAATTGATTATTCATTCTGATCAAGTGGATGAATTAATATTCATAAACTAATTAAAACAGGGGTGGATTACATACAGTGATAACTGGTGTAATTGTTGACAGAAGTGATAACTGCGTCACAGTTTAAATCCTTAATCAGTTGGAATATTTGACTTCGGGTATAAGGGTAATTTGACGAGGATACTCGCACTTTATATTTATGACCGATGGACTATTATGGACAAAAACCAGATAGATGTATCAAATAAACCAGGACAAAGGACAATTAACCCATGGTAATAAATTAAAATCAACACGTCAAACATCATGATTACGGAAGTTTAAATAAGCATAATTCTTTTATTATATTTCTCATCGTATCTTTATTTACTGTCATTTTATTACTCGCAATTTTATTTTCTGTCATTTTATTTATCGCAATTTATTTTACGCACTTTAATTTTTGTCATTTATTTTTACGCTTAAAATCGACAAACTGGTCATTAAACGGTAAAACCCCCATTTTATAATAATACTACTACTTATTTATATATATATTTTTACAAATAAACTTAATAATATAGCGTTAACTTCACCAGCTCCCTGTGGAACGAACCGGACTTACTAAAAACTACACTACTCTACGATTAGGTACACTGCCTATAGTGTTGTAGCAAGGTTTAGGTATATCACAACCGTAAATTAATAAAACTTGTGTCATATTTTGTAGTATTTCCTAGTAAAAATAATACTATTTCGTACCCTCACGCTACAACATCAATATATATATATATATATATATATATATATATATATATATATATATATATATATATATATATATATATTATAAGATGTACAAGTAAAACACTATTTGCTACAGTAAAAATCATTTTGCTACAGTAAACATTATTTGTTACATTAAAACACTATTTGCTACAGTAATATTGTGTCGGCGAACTAGCAAACAGAAGGCCAGACTAGTCACGCGATCGCATGCCAGATACACCAAAAGCCCATACGATCGCATGGGGACCAAAAACACTATTTGCTACGGTAATATATTATGTCGATGAACTAGCAAACAAAGCAGAAATGAGCTGTCCAGCCTAGCCATGCGTTCGCATGGTAAAAGCACTGAAAATCCATGCGATCGCATGGGCTACAGGAAATGAAAAGGTACTATAAATACGCCATTTTTCTCGACGAATAACACACAATCTCTCTGCTTCTTTCTCTCTATATTTATATTTATATTATAATTATAATTTTAAATTTAAGTTTAATAATAATAAGGTATATACGAGGGTGTTTTAATTCGGGTTTTAAACCGTTTTAAACTAAGGAAATATTGGGTATTGTTCGGGGTATTGTTCTTGAATCCAAGGCCAACCATACAGTCGTCTACCATCATTACGTCTACGCAATTTGCCTACACTATTGAATCTCAATATTGAACCGTGAGTTTATAGATCCCTTTTTAATTGCTTTTGCAATCTATATTTTTGGACTGAAAATACATGCAATTTATTTTAAACGCAATGGACACAAGTACATACCAAATTCTACACTGAGTTAAACTGAAAATCCCTTAGCTTTGGTAACTAGTAGCTGCCAGTACATAGGATATGGACTGGTGGGCGCGAATAATTGTATATGGATCCATAGGGCTTGACATCCTCGTCCGAGCTAGAGCGCTAGCCTTTTAACGGACGTATGTTATTTGAGTTTATGACACGTTGGTTTGCGTGTATTAAAACAAATAGGGTAATTATCATTATAACGTTAAGTTTAGTTACCAGGGTGCTCTGTTACATAGAATCTATTGATAAACTTTTGATGAAATCTTGTGGTCTATCTTTATATACTTATGACTCGATCAATTAAAACTATAACTCACCAACATTCGTATTGACCTTTTTAGCATCTTTTATTCTCAGGTTCTTAGACTGCTTCCGCTATGATGTGCTTGTTTCCTGCATGGAGTCTCTCATGATTTGTATAAAGTTTATTGCATTCGAAATAAAACTGCGTTGTGTAATAAATAATTTGACTGTGATGTCAAACTGTATGATAAAAACTTATGTATTTTGGGGATTTGCTTATACTTAAGCACTCGCCCACATGTTTATAACTTTCTATGTTTAGAAAGTCACTTATTTTAATGAATGCAATATTTTATCAAAATGTATCATATAGAGGTCAAAACCTCACTATGGAATCAATGATTAACGTGCCGTGTCAATAGCGATTTTGACGGGTCGTTACAGTTGGTATCCGAGCTAGGTTCATAGGGAACCAGAATTTGCATTAGTGTGTTTAACTGGTAATTGTTAGGATGCATTAATGAGTTTGTACTATGACTATATTTGTTTTTATCGGTTTTTTTTGCTTATCGTTTTGTCAAAAACATTATATGTGATATATTTATATGCTAACGTAATTGTTGTTTCAATTATGTGATAGATGACTTCTTCTAATCCTATCATTTTGTACGACTCGGAATCGGACACTGAATCTATTCTCTCCACAACTGAAAAGGGCGTTCCAATACCGGAGTGTTAAAGAAGAAATTGTGGTAGCCGGGTAATCTTAACTCCCGATAAACCCAGAGGAGGTCCCAGCTCCACCCAGCCCTGGTTTTCTGGACCCACAGTATTGTTTCGATGGTACCGTGATCCCTGGAATTAATGAGGGCCGTCCATTTCTAAACGAACATGGACACTGGGCCAGATACACCGCCGACGGGTGGGTTGTGCCGATTACGCCTGGCAGATATCGGCTCATGACCACCGGTCAAACATATTCTCCTACACATGACTCAGACAGTTCATTAGATGAGATCAGCGAGGATGAGGAGGAAGTTAATGAGATTACTGAAAAAAGAAGTTAACAAAGGAAAGGAACATGTTGTCACCAACCCAGAATTGCCTAATCCAAAAATTATTAAAGCAATTGTTGCTCCTAATATTGCTACCCCTAGTCACCCTTCTCTTACCAACGCTATTGAGTTATCAAGTACCTCAGAACCCCGACAAAAATATAAACCTACCGCTCGAATAAGCGATATTCCAGTACTTGATAACAAGAAGCCTCGCCGCTTTTAAAAACCATTTCCGCTACGACATCACTTCATGTATTGTATAATACTAATTAGTGTGTTACTTTATTCTACATATTTTTTATGTAAAATAAACTTATGTGAATAAGTGATATTGTATCGTTGTACCATAATGCATTGAAGAATAAAGCGTGAAATGATAATGCATTAGCTTTTCATAATAGAATATTATTTGAACTATAGTAGTTAATTATGGTACTAAGCTATTAAGTATGAACTTTAACAGGTAATTAATACCCTGAAAATAATTATAAAACGCTAATAAGAAGAAAAAGCTTTTATAATACTTGGTTTATATTATTAATATGCTACGATTAACTATTAACTACTCATTATACCTATAATATTCTATATGATTAATTTATCCCTGTTGTGTTTATTGAAGAAACATGTCCCAGATGTCGGATGCTGAGTTTGAGGAACTAGTCGAGAAACGTGTGAATGAAAGAATTATTGCAGCCGAGGCAGCAAAAGCAGCAACTGAAGCAGTAGCCGTGAACACAAACTCACGAAACGGATGCTCATACAAAACTTTTCAAGGATGCAAACCACAGACATTTAGTAGAATCGAGGGACCAGTCGGTCTAACCCGATGGTTTGAAAAGATGGAGTCCGTTTTCAAAATCAGTAATTGTACGGACGCAGACAAGTCAAAGTATGCTTTGTGCACATTGCAAGACGATGCACTTACTTGGTGGAACAATTATGCTAAAGCAAAAGGAGTAGATACGGCATATGATATCTCTTGGGAAGAACTGAAAAAAATGCTAATCGAGGAGTATTGTCCTCGAAACGAGATCAGAAAAATGGAATCTGAGTTACGTAATCTGAAGGTTTTTGGTGTGAATCTCAAGAACTATGAAAAGCGTTTCATGGAACTAGCCTTGTTGTGTCCCGAATTAGTGCCAAATGAGAAACGAAAGATAGAGATGTATATTGATGGTTTATCGATCAATATCAAAGGAAATGTTACCTCATCCAAACCAAATACGATGCAGGAAGCCATGACAATGGCTCACCAACTCATGGACCAGATCACAGAGAGTTCGATTAAGGCACCAATTACCGAAGTCAAGACAACTGAAGGAAAGAGGAAATGGGAAGACTATAAGGGCAAAAGTACTCACCTGAAGAGGCGAGAACCTTTTAAAGGTAAACAAGATGGGGCAACTGCTAGTCCAAACTATAAGGGACCCCATCCATTCGGCAAAAGATGTTACACATATCATGCAGGTTATTGCCAAGTGGTATGTGATAAGTGCCACAAGAAAGGACATGTGACGAAAGATTGTTATGCCACCATTTCTGAAGTAAAGACAAAATCGACCGATGTCAAGAAATATTTTGGATGCGAGAAGTCTGGTCACTTTATAAATCAATGCCCTGATAAGGAGAAGAACAAAGAACCCGCACTTGGGAGGGCATTTAACATTAATGTCAGCGAAGCACGTGAGGACCCTGATCTTGTTACGGGTACGTTTACCGTTAATAATCAACTAGCTTCTATTATGTTTGATACGGGTGCTGATAGAAGTTATATGTGTAAAGACTTTAGTTCTAAATTGAAATGTACATCATTGTCTCTAGACGATAAATATACTATTGAATTAGCTAATGGTAAACTGATAAAAGACGATAAAATTTGCCATGGTTGCGAAATAAATCTCGCTGGTGAAACCTTCAAAATTGATTTAATACTCGTAGAATTAGGAAGTTTTGACGTAATCGTTGGCATGAACTGGATGTCCAAAACCAGAGCGGAAGTTGTTTGCACTAAGAAAGCGATCCGCATCCCTCAAAAGGATGAAACGTCATTAATGATTTATGGGGAGAAGAGCAACTCGAAGCTGAACCTTATCAGCTGTATGAAGGCCCATAAACTTATAAGAAAAGGTTGTTATGCTATTCTGGCATATGTGAAGAAGATCAATACCGAAGAAAGAAGCATTGATAACGTGCCGGTTGTAAGAGAATATCCCGAAGTATTCCCAGAAGAATTACTAGGGCTACCTCCACACAGATGTGTAGAATCCCAGATTGATCTCGTACCAGGAGCTGCACCTGTAGCCCGATC